>NC_071258.1:7720000-8020000 GCF_023375685.1 Ictalurus furcatus
CTCTGTCTGTCTCTCTGTCTGTGCGTTCTCTTCGCTCTTTTCTGTCTCTCTCTCTCTGTTCTTTGTTCTCTTTCTATTCTTTGTTCTCTCTTTCTGTTGTTCTCTATCTCTATGTCTCTCTCGTCCTGTTTCTCTCTCTCTCTCTCTCTCTCTCTCTCTCTCTCTCTCTCTCTCTCTCTCTCCCCAGTTGGTCTCGGCCGATGGCTCTCACGGTTCAGATGGAGGTTCAGTGTGTGCAGAGACACAGGCCGATCTTCCTCCTCCATTAGAGAGGACAGGGGGCATTGGGGACTCCAGACCGCCCTCCTTCCAGTGAGTAACATTACTCTGTGTGTGTGAGATAGAGAAAGCCCTTAGTAACATTAAACACACAATGTCAGAGCAGTCATTTACATCTGAAAATGTGAAGCAGGACACACACTCAAACACACACACACACACACACACACACACACTAGTTATCCTTCCATCCAATAGTCTCATATGTCCTGAAATTAAACTAATAAGACTCGTCTCCTCCTCCTGCCGGACAGAATTCTGGGAAGTCAATAAGTGTCTTGGAAATGACCCAGTGACGCTGAGCTCCGTGTTTAAGTGTGTATGTCCCTCTGAATAAAGAGTGACTCAGAGCGCATCACTAACACACATACACACTCTCTCTCTCTCTCTCTCTCTCTCTCTCTCATCCTCATCAATATTGATCAATACACCACTCTAAATGCATGGATTTCTGTAAGGATGATTGCCTGGATGTGTGTGTGGTGAGGGTAAGAATATTTAGACAGACAGGATACGATCGATTTAGTTCTTGTCACGTTGTCATTATTAGAGCCAAACAGCCAATCAAAGCCAAGGCAGAGGAACCAAGTTAATCCAGGCATTTCTTCCATTTGGAGCTAACAGTGGTGTAAAACAGCATGGTGCTGCTCGCTGTGATGGTGATGTAGCTTTTATTGTCATCACTGTAAGCACTTTAGTCGTCTCGCAGGTCGGTAGCTAGAACGTCCGCTCATCAACGGCTCGCCATGGGGACAGTTAAACCACGGTGTGTGTGTGACTGGTGACTGAATGGTGAATGAATGTATCTCAATGTTGGGTTGGTTTTTTATGTTTTGTTTTTGTTTTTTGCATTCTTATGGTAATGAGAGAAAACCCCTCGGCGGCCATTTAAAGGAATTCCGCATTTGTTCTGCTTTCACAAAAGTTTATACCCCCACCAGGTCTGCTGCTTTACTGGCCACTCCCTTTATCTTTGTGTGAACATACATGTGTATGGCTGTTTATCCTGCTGGTGTTTCCTCTCTGTGTGTGTGTGTGTGTGTGTGTGTGTGTGTGTGTGTTTCCGGCACTGTGTCTGTGGCTGCTGGACCCCCTGAGTTCCCAGTTTAATAATTAAATCAATGGAAATGCAGCTGGGAGCAGTCTGGAAAAATACAGTGTTTCCTGACTGCCCTCTGCTGGTGGCAGTGTATATATACATATATATACACACACACACACACACACACACACACACACACACACACACACTCACACACACACACTGCGAAAACTGACATCTTAGCAAGTGAAAAATATCTTAAATATAGTCAAATCTATCTAGTATATCCTAACAATACAATAAACCAAATAAAGGATTATTAGACCTATTCCGAGACATTTTTACTCGTTTTAAGCTTCATATTTTCTCGTTCTGTTGGCAAATATTTTAGCTTCTTTCTAGACATAAATGCTGAAAATGAGCAAAATTATCTTACGATAGAACAAGTAAATATGAAGCGTAAAATGAGTGAAAATGTCTCGGAATAGGTTTGAATCCTATATTTGGTTTGTTTGAATCTCATAGTAGATTTACTAGATAAATTTGACTATATTCAAGATATTTTCACTTGCCAATATGTCGTTTTATGGGGTGCGCACACGCACACACACACACACACACACACACACCACATTATATTGCTTCTGGTATTTTCAAGCTTGTCTGACATTAAAAACTCCTGACAACAGCACAACAGCAGTTGACATTTACACAGCAGGACTCTTCTGAAAGGTCTGAAGTTATACCTGTGTGTGTGTGTGTGTGTGTGTATGGTGGAACAGCCTCACAGGCTCTCCATTTGTTTTTCCTGTACTTTAACAGCTTTTTGTCCACTTCTCCACATCTCTCACTTTTCAGTGCCAACGCAGCGGGCAGTCAGGACAACCTGGACAACGACACGGAGGCTGACGTGGGCACTTCAGTGCGGAGAGAGCGAGAGCGAGACAGGGATAGAGAAAGAGAGAGACCACGCAGGAAAGACACCCATGACCATGGTGAGATTGTTTTTTTCCCCCTGTCTGTAGCTCTTTAATGACCCCTTGAACCCCTTGGTTTCTTCAAATTCGGCCAAAATTAGGAACCGTCGAAGTCCGCGGTCCTCTGTTGTGTTCTCGTAACGTCTCGTCTGAACCGAACACGGAAGGTACGGTACAGTTAAATGCGAAATGTGTCCATATCTGGTAGGAATGGAAAAGCTCTTTCAGGCTCGGTGTTCCATTTCCATCACCTGATTGTGTGTCCATGGTTTTAATATGTCTGTGTATGTGTGTGTTTGTCCTGCAGGAGGCAGACTGAATGGTCACTCCCGGCCCGAGCGAAGGCCTGAGATTGCGGGTTATGAGACCTCGTCCACGCTCATGAGCAGTGAGCTGGACACCACCAGCTTCTTCGACTCGGAGGAGGACGACTCCACTAGCCGGTGAGAGACACAACCCTTTGTAAATAATCTTATGACACAGTTATTGTGATATGAAAGTTGAACATCCCAGGAAAACCTGGTGTACAGTACTTTACACTGCCGTGCTGATGAACAGACGACGCAAATCTGCGATCTGGACAGATTTCACGAGTATATTTGGAGCAGTGAAGCAAACAAACAGAGAAACTGTTGCACATGAGAGTACTTCACGTTAGCGAGCACTGAGACATGAGCTTCCTTTCATCTCCCTGGCAAGGCACTAGGGTCTTTGGGTCTTTGCTTGCGAAGCAAGGTGCATTCATTTAATGACCGTGCTTACTGATACTGCTCTGCATGCTCAGGTTGCCATCCTCACACTTTTTACATTTTTTTTATTAGCGATACAGTTTAAGCAACATAACATCTTAAACATAAAACTCGGCATGATCAGTTCATTCCTAAAGTGGCAGCAGCCATGTATGTGTGTGTGTATATATATATATATATATATATATATATATATATATATATATATATATATATATATATATATATAAAAGGCTATTTAGGGCTAAATAAAATGTCCCATGACACCACTGATTGATTAATACTGAGCAGATTACTCATTTCAGTACCAAAAATTTGCACGAGGTTTGCCTGAGGTTAGCCCCGCCCACTTACTGCATTCGACTGAAAATTATAACTCGGGATTGTAACCAAACAAAATGCCCCCTCTAACTCAGAATTCCTACTTGTAAACTCCGGACGGTCAGATGGCGTGATGTCATATCAACATGGCTGCTCAGAGCATCAATCGTAAACAAAGCAGCATTTGTTTACTTTTAAACGACTGACTATACAGTTTGCTTTCTCATCCCAGTTAGCTGGATAGTCTGTTGCTAACAGACAGATGAATATAGACATACGTGATTTTTCCCCCCACGTTCTAGCTTGAAATTGACGTAATTCCGAGTCTCGAATTTTCACTTTCGATGGGAAGTTGAATGCAGCATAATTCTGGCACACACACTATAGAAAGTCAGTAATTATTCATCATTTTTACTGCGTATTGCGTGGCCACAGCACTTACACTAACCTCAGGAGAACACAGTAATGGATTTCATGGATCATGGATAGTTGCCTGGGCTTTAATCTGACCACATTCCTACTGTATGGATTCACTGAGGCATAAACACACAAACAATATATCCATCTCTACTCAGTAACAACACAATACATACTCAATTAAGGACCGACTGTAAGTGTCACATGACTTTTACGACCAGTCGGAACTGAGAATAGTACAGTGTGTGGATAGTACGGGTGTGGAAATGTGTTACATGATGGATGTGATGTCACCGCAGTTTCAGCAGCTCTACAGAGCAAAGCACATCATCACGGCTCATGAGACGACATCGCCGTCGCCGACGGAAAACCAAACCACCACGGATGGAGAGGGTGAGATGGCTGACACACACATACACACATACACTACCAGTCAAAAGTGTAGACGCACCCATAGACGCCCTTTTTGCCTAGAATTTCCAGAAATGTATTCTTGGCATTTTCTCAACCGATTTCTTGAGGAATTCCCCTGAGATGCTGTTCCCACCTACGCTGGACTCTTATTAGCTGCTTTTTGGAATATTCCGCTCCGAGCCATCCGTTTAAAAAATATTTTTTTGTAAATAAAATGTTAGTTTTCTAATGAAAGAAATGATATGTTGGAATAAAAGGTTTTTAAGCTCATGAGAAACATTTCATTCGAGTGTCTACAAACTTTTGACCAGTAGTGTAAGTGTATATATAATATATATACGCACACACACACACACATGTGCAAGAAGCAGCTATCAGTGTTGGACAGGTCTCTTTAAATGTGTCCTCTTGTCTTTCTTTCTGTCTCTCCTTCTTTTCCATGTTCTGTCTATCGCTCGCAGTCGTCCTCCTTCAGCAGCATAACTGACTCCACCATGTCTCTGAACATCATCACTGTCACATTAAACATGGGTGAGTACCACACACATCTGTATCAGTTGCAGCGTTTCCATCCAGGTGTTACTCAGGTCAGATGTCCTTCCGAACGTTACGCACAATTCGTTTGAATCCAGACGCTGCACACAGACGGGAACATCTGCAAAGTCAAAAGGAAACTGAAAGGCAACTTATGTTCCCATCGAGTTCTTTTGAATATTCTAAAGAGAAGTAAAATGACAGTGTTATCAGGAAGTGTAAACAGCTTTCCTGGCTACCATGCCTGTTTCCAAAACTGCATAGTACTATTGAATAATATCTTACACTGGGAGTGATGTGATAAATTCACTTTATGAGTCCAAGCTTACGTTTAGTAAAGAGCTTTGGAAAATTCTATCATGACAACTCGACAACTCTTCTAAAATTTCCACCATTGCTGCCTCTTTGAGTTAAACACACATTTTCAGCTGGTAATCGATGCGCTCACTTTATATATATGTCTTCTCCCCTCAATTAATCCTATAGAGAAGTACAACTTCCTGGGCATCAGCATCGTGGGTCAGAGTAACGAGAGAGGCGACGGTGGCATCTACATCGGCTCCATAATGAAGGGTGGAGCCGTAGCAGCCGATGGACGCATCGAGCCAGGCGATATGCTACTCCAGGTCTGTGTGCACTTACAGTCCTGCAATCTTATGTATATACACTGTGCATATACAGTCTTATTTATATACGCTCAGTGGACATGTTATTAGCTACATCTACCATGTACCTGCACTCAGTGGCCATTTCATCCGCTAAGCATTCCATAGCGGTTACCTTGTAGATCCGTAATCACTGATCACAGCTCATCTGTTGTGTTGTCTACTGTCCATCAAAGCAGAGGGACCACCACAGGACTACTGCTGACTAGACCTTATTTGGATGTTGAGCACCAGTGATTATCAAACAGTCTCGAATTATTCAACCAACAGCAGTTCTATTGTCAGAAACTGACTAACAAAATACAATTATATGGCCAAAAGTTTGTGGACACCTGATCATCACACCCATGTGTAGGCCTGTAGATTGATGACATGCTGGGCATGCTGATGAACTGAGTTGATGTTTTGAGACACTGGAGATCTAGAAGCACTTTTTTTCATTTTTATCAGAAGAACGGGTATTAATAGTAACATTTCTCGCCACTGGTGTCACCATCGCATTTTGTACCTTTTTAATATGTATGTTTTATGTGGAAAGATGCATATAGTGTACCAGTAAAGCTTTACTCTAAAAGGCAATTATAGACTGTATATGGTTTTTTTTCTATTTTTTTTTTTATACAGTACTGTAGATCCATATTTCCAGGTGACAGATACACTACTGGACACACTCATTCTTTATTTTTATTTTTTTCCCCCACATTTTATAATAATAATAAAGTCATCAAAACTCTGGTGTAACACAAATGGAACTATGGGAAATTATGATTAAAAAAGAAATCCAAAATAAATCAAAATAATTTTGTATTTTTAGCATCTTCAAAATAGACATCCTTTTTGCCTAGAATTTCCTGAAATGTATTCTTGACATTTTCTCGACAGATTTCTTAAGGAATCTCCCTGAGATGCTTTTTAAACAGTGTTAAAGGAGTTCCCACCTACACTGGACTCTTATCGGCTGCTAATCGGAATATTTCACTCCGAGTCGTCTGTTTAAAAAATATATTTTTTTGTAAATAAAATGTTAGTTTTCTAATGAAAGAAATGAATATGTTGGCACAATTATATTTTTGTCTACAACACCGATTTCAAACATTTAATCACACACCTTCAGATCAAAAGGTTTTTAAGATCGTAAGAAAAATTTCAGTCGAGTGTCTCCAAACTTTTGACCGGTAGTGTGTATATTAGAGGTGAAACTACCATCCCTGCAACAAGAAAAGGCACAGTTTAGTGCATAATATGCACATAATACCACTTATGACTTATTTTGTATGTTGTAATATTTTTCTATAAATATTTAATATTGTATCGGTTTTTCTTTTAAAAGTGTCGAGTAATAAAAGGTGATAATTTCTTGTCTTTGCTTTGTTTTAGGTGAACGACATTAACTTTGAGAACATGAGCAATGACGACGCTGTGAGGGTCTTGAGAGAAATCGTGCACAAACCAGGGTAAGTGACACATCAGCAGTGTAAGACAGTAGCATTGTTAGTGTGTGTTGGGACTGTGCGTTGACTGACGGTACGGGTGTGTTGGTTTTTTTACAGGCCTATCACGTTGACAGTGGCTAAGTGTTGGGACCCAAATCCCCGAAGCTGCTTTACCTTGCCTCGCAGTGAGTGGCCATGAATGAACATAGTCTCATTATGTGTCAGCATTTCTTACTCGCTGGTTTTAGTCATCACCAATGTGCTACTAGATACTATAGTGTGTATAGAGTGTTGAAAGGTGGTCTGAACAACCAGGCTAGCAGATATTTTTCATGTAGATTTGTCTGAGAATGAAATATTTAGCAAGCACAGTTTCCTCCGTGTGTTTACGTTCAGGTGAGCCAATCCGCCCGATCGATCCTGCTGCCTGGGTGTCTCACACCGCTGCGATGACGGGGGCGTACCCAGTGTACGGCCTGAGTCCTTCCATGAGCACCATCACCTCCACCAGCTCCTCCATCACCAGCTCCATTCCAGAGACTGAACGTAAGTGTTTCCCCTTCCTCACTCCAGTACGCCACACCTGATTCATGGCTGTCTGCTGGGCTGCCATAAACTGCCACTAAATAACGATGGCACTAAATAAATGATTAGATAATAATAATATAAGTAACTCATTTCCAAATACTTTGAAACATTCATGAAAGTGCTCTACATGAATGTTCATTGCCGCAGCTCTCAAAAACCTACCCTTAGACTTTCCAGTCAACCGGTTTTCTTTCCAGTTTTTATAACTGATCATCCTGTTCAAAAGTTTACACCCCCCTGGCTCTTAATGTATCGTGTTGCCTTCTTGAGCATCAGTGAATGTTTGCACCTTTTGTAATAGTCGTGTACGAGTCCCTCGGTTGTCCTCACTGTGAAAAGATGGATCTGAAAATCATATAGCCGCTGTTGGAAAGGGGTCAAATATGTAGAAGATGCTGGAAAAGCAAAGAATGTGCAGGACCTGGAGGATTTTTCTGAAGAACAGTGGGCAGTTTAACTGCTCAGGACAAACAAGGGACTCATGAACAACTATCACAAAACATAAACACAGTCATTGATCATCCAGGTGACGACACACAATATTAAGAATCAAGGGTATGTAAACTTTTGTGTAAATTCAGTTATTATTGTGTCTTGTGGACTATATTTAAACATCTGTTATGTGAAGTAGCTTATTCAGGGCAAGACTAAATAAAAAAGAAACCAGAATGCACTTTTTTTTATCCCTCTTATTTATTTTTTTTTACAATTATTAACATTTTGCAGATTCTGCAAGGGGTATGTACATTTACGAGCACAACTGTAGATCAGATTAGACGTAAGAACAAACAGAAGAGAAAATCAGTGGAAACAGACTGCATTTATACTAGTAGAACATCAGGATGAAGCGATTTGAGTAGTGTATCTTGGTTATATTTACACTATCGTTTTATGTGAATCACGTTGATACAGATAATCTGAAAATCCTGGCACTTAAGCAGCTGAAGGCAACTGATGCGATAATCAATAACGAAGCCATTTTACATCATTTTACCACATCAGCCTTCATTTTCTACTGAAAAACAATTCGGGGTAATAATGACAACAATGCTCATAAACAACTGACACAATGGATCTCAAAAGACTCAAATGTAGCAACACAGAGGCGGTTCTAAAGTTTATGACTCATTGTGGTGATTCATACTGAACCGAAATTTGTTGATAAAGGTTTAACGTCTCTGGCTTTTAAATTAACATCCTCCCAATGACTCATCTCACCCACATTCCTGTTGCTCTCATAACTTTTTTTTTTCTTTTCGCTTTTAAAATTTACAGGTTTCGAGGACTTCCACTTGTCCATTCACAGCGATATGGCGACCATCGCTAAAGCGATGGCATCCCCAGAATCAGGGCTGGAGGTGCGAGACAGGATGTGGCTGAAAATAACCATCCCAAATGCCTTTATAGGTAACAGCACTATCTCATGCTCCACCTTGGGGATAAGTAATGAGGAAAAGCTCACACTGACATTAGGCACTCAGACTAAATATATGAGAAATCCCTAAAGCTTTGGGGCTTTTCGATGTCCAAAGGCTGATAATGTTCCAGAGAATTATTATGTTAGGAATAAAATTCAACGGGACTTGCTGTTCTAGGAATATAATCAATTATGGGATATACTTTTACCAAAACGACGGTGATTATTTTTTAATAACTGTATGCGTTTTTGTATTTCTTATAACACAGCAATTTGTGAGCACTGACTGTTTTTTTTTTAGCGAAGAACTTCACTGCATATGTTTTATGTGTTTATAGTTACCCTTAATGTTGTGGAATGACCGCAAAACCGCAATTTAGTTCCTTACATTATGACAGATGTGACATCGTTTTGTAACTAGCCTCTCTTTTTCCCCTTTATTGTAGTTATTTAGACAATAAAATCCAGCTTGTCATGTTACAGAAAATCAACCGCATTTGAGAATTCAATAGCGCAGGGGTGTAAGGACTAAACTTCTCATATAGCTGAGCTCTGATTGATCTATAATGTAAACCAGACGACCATTCCACTAGCTGTAATAACATAACAAAATGATTATTTTTATTCCTAATCGAACAGTGTAAAGTCTGCTTATACAGTATGTACCCTTAGTTTTAGTATGTGCGCTCTACTATAGTGTCCTTATGGTTTTTAACACTATTGATAGAATATAGTGTTTATATTGGAAGGGGGTGTTTGTTCTTTTTCTCCTCCCCAGGTTCAGATGTGGTGGACTGGCTCTATCATCACGTGGAAGGTTTCACAGACCGACGTGAAGCGCGGAAGTACGCGAGCAACTTGCTGAAGGCTGGCTACATTCGCCACACTGTCAACAAGATCACCTTCTCTGAGCAGTGCTACTACATCTTTGGGGATCTCTGTGGCAGTGAGTTTCATCTCCTTTGTCTTTTTTCATGGCTCTTTATGTTTCTTTAGGGGTTTTTATTCTCATTTTACACTAGTAAAATGCTCTATTGTGATTCGTTATGGTTTCATTATCTCTCTCTCCCTCTCTCTCTCTGTCTCTCTCTTTCTCTCAGATATGGCTAATCTCTCTTTGCATGATCATGACGGCTCTAGTGCATCTGACCAGGACACTCTTGCCCCCCTGCCCCACCCAGGAGCTGCTCCGTGGCCCTTTGCTTTCCCCTATCAGTACCCCCTCCCTCAGCCTTACAGTCCCCACCCAGTGCAAGACCAAGCCTACAGCCACACAGGAGGAGGGGGAGGAGGAGGAGCAGGAGGCAGTGCCGGCAGCCCACACAGTGAAGGTGAGACTGAACAACAACCTACAAATGAGAATGATTTAATCAGTTAAGTCAAGTATATCAAATTGTGTGGTTATAATCATGGCTATAATTTACTTTTCTATTGAAAAGGACATTTAGACTGTAATCTCACCATCAATATCAAATATAAAAAGGGTTACATAGCAACATTATGTGCTTAGGATTAACACAGTATGCTTTGCAGTTTACTCTCTGTAACGACCATATGAATAACTAAAGTTTTCACGTAACAATGAACTGTGATGCTCTTCTGTTTATAGATATTATAATTAAAAACAATACTACTACTACTACTACTACTACTATTACTACTAAAAACAGCATTTCTTTTTTATTTTTAGAGTTCGCTATGTCCTATATTACAGTAATCCAGATGCCAAATGCAAACTTTACTAAAGAAAGATAAGGTAGCAACACTTGCTGTGATAAGGTTGGTTGCTACTGGGTTTCGCAATTTCCTGACTATAGGGCGGACACTTCTTTTGGAGCCTACAAGGTCTGCATTTATTGCGTCCTTACACATTACTCACACTAATACTAAATTGCTCCTGTGCTCCTCTCTTCTCCTTTCTTCCCCCTCGTTCATAGGGAGTCGCAGCAGCGGTTCAAACCGCAGTGGTAATAAGGCTGGTGCGTTGGAGACAAAGTCGGGCGGGAGCGGTAGTGAGACTGAGAAAAGAGAGAAGGCGCTTAGTGAGCGCTCAGCAGCCCCTCCTAGTGAGCACAGTATCCACAGTACCCACAGCACTCTCTCACAAGGCCAAAACTCGTCGTACGGACCTCCTGCGGCTGCCGCGCCGGGTTCTCCACCAGGCCGAGACCTGGCATCAGTGCCCCCCGAACTCACAGCGTCCCGCCAGTCCTTCCGCATGGCCATGGGCAACCCCAGCGAGTTCTTCGTGGATGTCATGTGATGCAGTTCAGGTGACTAATAGACACCTGATAGTCATGCGGATAGAGAGATTTCTGGAAAATGTACTAGGTAACCCTTGTAAGTGATGAAGGGAAGTGGTGCCGAGTGTTCCATTGCATTGTCCCTCCTGTGTCCTGTGGCTTGTACTTTCTTCAGTGAAGAAGACTGAGATGGATGGAGCTCGTATCCCTGTGTCCTGCAGAGGTTCTGTGGGATAGAGGGATGGGCTCAGAGTGGCGTGAATATGTTCTGTGTGGTGTCCTTTTTATGTCCTGCATTTCTGTCTGCCTTTTTTCCTTTTGCAGTTTCTTAACCTCATCAAGAGCCGTTTTTTTATCAAAGACTACAAAACAGAGACCAGGGAGAGGGAAGGTGGAGGTAGCACCTCTCTCTGTGGCTTTTGCTTTTAAAGAATGAAGTGAAATAATATTTCATAGCGATTCAAATCAAAAAAAGATGCTATCATGAGAAACTATAGATAACTGTTTTATATTTGACTTGTCTTGTACGTTCTTTGTCAGTAATCATATGAAGAGTGGGAAAGAGAGGGGGTAAAAACAGTGTTTTAATTACAGTGGGGTCTCAGGGGTGCTAGTTCCAGCCAGAGGCCCTCTATTTGTTCTACAAATCAGACCAACGGGAGTCTAAGTTGTTTACTGTATTACAAATAAATATGACTGGGTAACCTATATGTAGGAAAATCATGTCTACTTGTGTTAAACGTAAATTTGACACATATATGTATCATCTCTCTGATAACCTCAGGCTGTGAGAAGGCGTGTCTTTGTGTTAAGCAAAGCTAAGTACCCGTCATTATTCAAAGAAGGACGGTGATTGTAGCCATGAAGAAGACAGTGTTCTCAGTGTGGGTTTCTTTATTACCCAAAACCGCCACCATCACTGCACTGACCAGCTTGCAAATTTGCTTTAAAATGAAGCTAGTACCAATTATTTGTTTATAAATGCGGTTTTGATGTCGTAGCACACAAGCGTTGCCTACAAGAAAATTGAAAACATCGTTAATCATCTGTCCAAATATGAATAACCGAAACAGGTTAAAGTATTGCTGAGCATAAACATCTATAATAAAGACAACTCCCAACACACTACACTCACAGCTACCTGCATTTAGTTCCCTTTGAGCAGTGTCTCGAGAAGAAAAAAAAAACGAGGAAAAGGCTATTTGGACTGGACTAATTTTATATGGGGAGGTTGCATAATGTAACTACAGCTTCTCTGTGATTTTAATCCCATGCAAACTGGTCATGTCAGTTATTTTTCCGGATTGGGCGTTCCTGTGCCGATTCCAGCGTCTTTTACCTTCTATGAAACGGCCTGTAAAAATAACCCCCGGTTAAACTAATCCCATGCGAATTGACCTGAAGAATCACGGTTTCATCTTTTCCTAGGTTTGATTACGGAATCACAATCAATTTTGGACATTAACATAATAATATGTGCAGTAGACTGTGTACATTTTTTAAATTTCTACCATTTATCAGAACAGGCCACGCCCATGCCACGATGATAGGGAGCATACATTGAGACCTAAATTGGTATTCATATTTTATCGTAATTTATTTGGGTGCCAGAGTGATAATATTGGATCCAGATTTTATCTCACTTTTCATCACGATAATGGAAATAATTGAAATTTGAAACCCTAATTGAAATAATTGAAAACATTTTTTTTTTTTTAATAAATCTATAGGTTTACTGTATGTTCTTTCA
The DNA here is from genome assembly GCF_023375685.1 of Ictalurus furcatus. Taxonomy (NCBI): domain Eukaryota; kingdom Metazoa; phylum Chordata; class Actinopteri; order Siluriformes; family Ictaluridae; genus Ictalurus; species Ictalurus furcatus. The sequence continues at coordinate 7,732,830 of NC_071258.1, forward strand.
AAAGGATTTTGGTTCTTTGCATTATCCCTTACTTACCAGATAACATGGAATGCACAAATGTGATTTATAGTAGTTTATTGTATAACATCTGTCAAGTTTAAAAATGCAGACTAATTAGTGCACTTTGTTTTATTTTAAAACTTAAAACAATTTTAATAATAATCTGGGTTTAATTTACCAGAGAACACCTGTGACCCCCTTCTATGTCCTTCTCTTTCTTACTCTTCCAACTGCAATGCATCACATAAATCTCTTGTTTTATCAATAACATGAACATCCTGTATTTTTACAGTCTAATGATTCTTTGTATTACTGTAAACTTTTTTTCCCCAAAAAAATACATTTATCACAGGTTTTTAATGATTAGAAACCGATGTTTAGTATCAAATGGTTCAATTTTAATAATCGCTGTACACTGTTTTATGCCAAAACAAATTGTTTTTATTTATAAACATAGTTTTATTGCCTACATGTTGTGTTTGGTGAATCTGTCTTTTCAATGTGTCATGTGTCCAAAGTATCAGCTAATACATTTTAAGTAAGTATTGTAATATATGAGTGTGTATATATTATATACAGTACTGGGAAAAAGTCTTAAGCATCCTATTTTTTTTTTTAAGTACAAACTTTGTGATATAGATATGTTATATCGAGTCAGTACAAAAACATTTAGATTTCCAAACATTAGTTTTCTAGCACAAAATCAAATAAATGATTGTATATCAGTAAAGAAAGCAGCATATTATGTAAGAGACTGCTTTTCAGACAAAAACGCAAGAAGGCTGATGGGTTTTGCTGCAAAAATAAGAAGCAAGTGCGACAGTCAAAGTCTCCTGAAGTAATGTGGCTGGTTCTGCAAGATGTTCAGTAAAACTTACAGCTCATTTCCTTTTAAAACTGCACTAATTCTGCCTGAGACTACAATTTTTTTTTAAAGCAAAATGTCATCATACCAAATATTGACTTTGTTTAATTTATTCCTGTTTACTGCTCCTGGTAGTATAGTTTGTATTGTAGAAACATTTAACTTAATGGTTTTTGAAGGCATCTTTGCTCTACAGCATTTCTTCGCATGTGCCTAAAACCTTTTCACAGTACTGTATATATATGGTATACACACACAAACATGTTGGTACGGGTAATGTTGCCACCTCGCAGGGTCCAGGGTTCCCAGTTTGAGACTAAGCTCGGGTAACAATCCGTGTGGAGTTCTGCAGACGGTTTTCCTCCAGGTTATCTGGTTTCCTCCCAAAAACTTGCCAGTAGCCAACTTCTTCCACTGTTTACACTACATTGCCCCATGATGCCTTGCATATTCTCAGGCCCAGGGTGTATTTTCCCACTTTGTGACCAACGTACCCAGGCCGGGTAGGTTCCGGATCCACCCTGACCAAGAATTGATGAATGAATGAATAAATGAATGATAATAATATAGACATTTAAAAATATTTCCTCATCACCAACCATTATACTCATGCTTAAAATGACAATCTTTTGTTCAGTTCAGCTATACCTCATTGCTCTTTTAAAACTATTTAAAATAACCCTAAAAACGAATACAAGCAATGAACACAACCCCCCAACATTTATAATATCCGACTCAAATGAAAGTGGAATATTTGTCATCCCCAAAAAAATTCTGTATTCCTGCTGGGTTGGACGTTACGTCATTATACATCGGGTCAGCTGACAGAAGGAGTCCCCCCCAGAACATCCATATTCCGACTGATCCCGCCTTCTACTCTATGATTGGCTATTATTTTCCTGCTTCTCCAATAGGATTGTGACGGCTTGTACGTGTGTCCTTTCAGCCAATCCTGGAGCAGTATGTGGAGTCTACGAAAATACGGGTGTGTAAAAAAAAAAAATACCGCTGTTCGTGAGGAGGGAGAGGTCGGCCATCTTGAATAGAATGACTGATCAGTGACCGCTATAGTGTTCCAGATCTGACTGAATATCAGAGCGTTAGCTACGGCTATTTGGGCGACACCGGCCCGGTTTTGTGGCAGTCAGACAGTCACCTGGTAAGTTTTAAGAGTCTTTTTGGCTTTTGGTCATAATGTACTGAAAGAGTGTCTTGGCAGAAATTCAATTCAAACGAGTCGAGCTTCGCTACAGCGAGTAACGTTAGCTAGTCTATAAAACTATAACATGGGCTAGTTTGTTTAGACAGTGTTTAACCTGGGGTATCACAAACCGATAAATTACCCTATACATTTCTTTGTTATTGTTTGATATCTAATAAATATAGCATTATTTTCAAATAAACGTCAATCGTGATGTTGCTAAGCTGTTAGCCAGTCGCCCTGCAGCGGTGCTCAGGTATGTTTTTTCCTGTCTCGACAACATTTCAACCGCGATATCGGTTCAATTATATATATATATATAGATATAAAAAGTATTAAATATTTTATCACGCGTAGGTTTAGACAATGTTGACTATTAAGAACATTGTACGTGCCATGACTGAAGTGTTATTTTAGGTAAGTGCACATTTTCGTGGGCTGTATCCTAAACAGCTCGCGTTTTCAACACGAGTGCACTACACACGTTAGGAAATATTTAGATTCTACGCACTACATAGTGCACTAAATGTCCGTTGTGGATTGAGCCCCAAAAGGCCGGTTTTAGCGGCAGACATATTGGTTGCTGCGGTTCTGTGAAATATGATGTGATTTTTCTTTCTTTTTCCCCTCTAAATATATAATTACTCTTCTAATTATTCTTCTAGCAACCAAAGGCTTATCTTGTATATTAAAATTTCTGACTGAATCCTGGAGGCGAGTGTGAGTGAATATCTCTTCTGAGTCCTTATATAAGCTTTGACCTTAACCCTGTAAATGGACTCATTTTGTTCAATAATGTGATTGGTTTTTGTATTGCAGATTTTTTTTTTTAGGACTTTTCTGGCACTCAAGTAAAACGATGGATGTATTTACAAAAAAAAATATCAGTCCATTTAGTCTTAATAAATGCATGAAATGCATATCTGGACTTAAATATGAATATGAGTAGTTTATTTCCTGTCCCTCAATAAGCCATGAAGATGAATGTTTTCAGTAAGATCTGTTCAAGGTCACTGACTGCACTGTATTCTTTAATGCATTGCTACATCAAGATGTTTACAACACAGGCTAATTAATTTATTTGACTCTCTTAGGTCGTGTGTTTGTGTTTGCTTGCTCTCTTCTTCTAGTTTACCATTTAGAAGTGTGTTTTGAAGAATTTTTAAAAGGAGAGGCGTAGAGCCGAGTATACACGCTGGCATGTAGATATTAAAGGAATCCTGCAGTGTTTTTCCGCCTAATCTTGTACTGATCTTGTTTTTCAGCCTAATCTAAATAATTTTGTACTGAAAATCTATAACATGTCTTCTTAAATTGTAGCAATAAAAATATCCAAACTCATCAGAAAAAATGTTGTTTACTGTTTTTGTCCTCTTGCAACAGCTACATTATCTGAAACCTGTTTAAAGGCACATTTGACTTTTTTAGCCCCGCCCTTTTTCACAATCACATTGATGTGAGAGAGAGAGATATATATATATATATATATATATATATATAATATCTCACATCACCGATCATCCATAACATTAAAACCACTACTGACAGGTGGCGTGAAAAACATTGATTATCTCGTTACACTGGCACCTGTCGAGGAGTGGGATATATTAAGCAGCAAGCGAACAGTCGGTTCTCGAAGTTGATGTGTTGGAAGCAGGAAAAACGGGCAAGAGTAAGGATCTGAGCGACTTGGACAAGGGCCAAATTGTGATGGCTGGACGACTGGGTCAGAGCATCTCCAAAACACCTTTTTGGTCCTGTGAAGTGTTCCCTGTATGCAGCGGTTTGTACCTATCAAAAGTGGTCCAAGGAAGGACAACCGTGTATTGTGTATGGGGTCCTGGCATTCATGTGTATCTTACTTTGACACGTACCACCTACCTAAACGTTGCAGACCAAGTACACCTCTTCATGGCAACAATATTCCCTAATTGCAGTGGCTTCTTTCAGCAGGATAACGTGCCCTGCAACACTGCAAACACTGTTCAGGAACGGTTTGAGGAACATGATAGAGTTCAAGGTGTTAGCTTGGCCTCCACATTCCCCAGATCTCAGTCCGATCCCACAGATGCTTGATGTGCCGGACAAATAAGTTAAACAATCCGCGGAGGCTCCACCTCAACTTGCAGGACTTAAAGGATCTGCTGCTAACTTCTACACAATATTAGGCAGGTGGTTTTAATGTAATAACTGATCAGTGTACATTAGCGATACCTCAGTCCTGACTTGTAGGTAGCTTTTGTGGCATGAAAACGTTGGTACTTGATTAGTGTAGTTAGGACAGTTGTATTTGCCGACTGGGTCATTTTATTTATTTTTATATACATACACACATACATTTTCACTGAACCTTCTCGTATTACTTGTAATTAGGAGATTATGTAGTAAACAGAATAACACCAGTTTTCCATATCTATAATCATGTAAGCTGTTTAGCTGGGGGTTTTTTTGTTTTGTTTTTACAAGTGAAATGATATCAGCTTGCTCAGGCTTGTACTGATCTTGGCGAGTACAATGGTAATCTTTCGTGCAACGGTAATATTAATTATCAGGGAGATTTTAAAGAGTCATCACTCCTCCTGCTTCAATTGAAAGGGAGAGTAAGCAGCAATCGTCTGTCCCAAGCTCTGTCTTTTGGCCACAAAAACAGAAACTCATTTGCAATGCAATATCTGCCCCAGGGATAATTTTCTGTTAAAGGAGCGGTTTCTGAAAATTGCATTCGAACAACACTCAAAAAAAAAAAAAATTCATCGTATTACTGACCATAATGAAAGATGAGACAATTATTAGTATAAAAATGTCATAATGTCCCATCTTGTATATTTTTCTTCAGTATTAGCATTAATACTCTGCAATTGAAGTACACAACCTCTGCAAAGTTAAACTGCTGAGTGTTATATATTCCACACACATGCAGAGTAAAACAGCTTTATCACAGTGTGGCACAGTTATTACTTTGGCGGTGGTGTGTCTTCTGTGTTTGATTCGTCTTTAATCTCGTTTTCCAGATTTCTGTACCATGGCATGTGAACACTGAGAGACCGCGCCACCATGATCGGAGGACTTTTCATCTACAACCACAAGGGCGAGGTGCTGATCTCGCGCGTCTACCGCGACGACATAGGGTGAGGGCCGATCCACCTGCTTCCTCGACACGAGATTTAAGATCAGTATCTGAGTAGACGACGATGTAATTAGGGATGGGTATCGTGACGGTTTTAATGGTATTACTACTCTTACCGTTACTGCTTATCGATCCGGTATTTTAACGGTATTCTTATCGGTACTTTATCGGTAGCTCTACACTAATTTCTGATTAAGCATAGTTTATTAATATATATCTTTGTAAATGCACCAGTGTGAAGATTTAAGTGTTTAAGATTTTATCTACTGCACAATAAAATAATGTAAAGATTTCTATGTAGCTTATTTGTAAAATTGAAAGTCATGTGCATTTAATAGCCGAAGTGTTTACATACTGATTTATTTCTTTATTTATACTTGTTAAGAACAAGTAGAAAATATGTTGAATATGTAATGAAATCTACATCATTTCAACGTAAGGTAAGCAAACCAACTAGGAGCGTTGTCTATCATCAACTCTAGTGAAGTGTAACCACAGTTTTGAACGTCTGGTCCTCTCCGTCATCGTCACTCTGTGTATTAAGCAGGAGCTTTCAAGAGATCTCACTTCTGGATTGTGAATAATGAAAATGCAGACGAATGTCTTAATTATCACAAATGAGAAATGGTTGGTGAGATAAAATGTGCAAAATAGCGTTTATTTAACAATAATAAAGAGGAAATATATTTTCTTAAAGTGCACCTATTAGGTTTTGAAACCTGCCTAATTTTGTTTGAAAGGTCTCCTTCAATAGATTTACATGCATCTAAGGCCAAGAAACACTAATGTGCTCATAATTTAAACTGCGGCACTAGTAGCTGCTTTTTAAAAAAAAAAAAAAAAAAAAAAATCAGTTTCTTTGAAACAAGTCATTTTAAACATTTTTTTTTTTTTAAACAAAACCCAGATGCATTAAAAGTCCCAGACACTGTTCAGACACTGGGTTGCTATGGCTACAGTGGCTCTGTAAAGCGGTGTTGGCTGTCGCAGACCACAAGTGCGTGTGTGTTCGTGTGCACGCTGAGTATGTAATGATGCTCTGTAGACAAAGTGTAACAGTTGAGTGACCATGAAAACCTACACTTAATACAGGGAAAGGTGGGAGTGTTCATGGCCCTTATCTCTTCTTAAGGCAGAATGGAGGAGGAGGAGGGTGATGTGTGTATGAAGAGGAGTTTAAGATAGTGAGATGCCTTGGGTTTTGTTTTCTTTTCTCGTTAATCGTACAGGAGTCCAAGTGAAATGACTGAAATGTGTATTCCGCATTATAACAAAATCAAAATGGCTTTCATTTCAACGAAGCACTGAGGACTATGTAAGGATTTGTTTAATTTGAAGAAAAAGAAATCTCCCATTTTATGCCCTGTGTATACACCTCATCAGTTTCTAGATTGCTCCGGCAGTCTAGGCTTTGATGGAGGCGCTTAGTGTCTGTACGAATATGAACTATCCTGCCACAACACCACACCCGATCAGGAAAAGTCTAATGGGGGGAAAAATCTTTCAGCAGAGCACATGGCAACCTAAACGCTGCCGCATTTCCGATTCCTCTAGAGAGCGAGCTGTCATTTACATCCGTACTGATGTAACACAATTAGTTCCTGCCTCTCAGCATTGCTAGCTAGTTGATGAGCAGAGTAGAGAAAACGTATATAGATGATGGTAAGACGGTTATTGCTGGTCTAAAACATAGTTTGGAAATAACTTTGATTTATGTAGACTGCGTGGGTGTAATGATGTCATTTATAACTTATTTTATCACTTTGTCACTTTAAAAACGAGACTTGAAAGAGAATGTGTCTTTTGGACAATTTGATAAAGTATGTTTTTAAGTTTATGCCCTTTATTTATTTGTAACTGTGTGCTATCGTACAGAAAAGATATGTACGTATGGTTTGTCTTTTACCGAGGGTTTTGTTTTATCAAATTCTTAAGCTGAATTATGCTTTTAGTTTATCTTATGCTTATAAAATGCAGGAATTTCCCGTCCATCCATCCGTTTTTCCGTACCGCTTATCCTACACTGGGTCGCTGGGGAACCTGGAGCCTATCCCAGGGAACTCCGGGCACAAGGTGTGCGACACTCTGGGTCGGGTGCCAATACATCTCAGGGCACAATCGCGCGTACACACATTCTCACACAGACTACAATCAGCCTACAATGCATGTCTTTGGACTGGGGGAGGAAACCGGAGTACCCAAAGGAAACCCCAAAACATGCGGAGAACCTGCAAACTCCACGCACACAGGGCAGAGGTGGGATTCGAGCCCCCAACCTCAGAGTTGTGAGGCAAAAGTACTGTGCAGTACAGAAATGTTTGAGGCAGAATGTGGTGGAAAATGATCTCGATAGTCAATAGTTGCAGGCCTCGTTACAGTTTGCGCTCTAACAGTTTGGCAAACGTGCATGTTCTTCTATTAAAATTATTATTTTTTAAATTTTTTTATTTTTTTGACCAAGCAGTCAGTGCAGTGTGGACACAGTACAGAAGTGAACCTGATAAGAGTCCAGTATCTACTTTGATTCCAGTCCGCTATTTTGATCCCCTTCCGGTTCATCTATCACTCTGTAGATAGCGATCACTATACCGAGAGCATGGGTTGCATCTTCATAGGCCATTTTATAACTCTTGGAGTTTATTGATTCAATTTAGTTCAAAATATAATGACTAGAAAAACTTCTTCCCCCCCCCCCTTCTTCTAGCATTTTCCGTGGGTTTGCATTGTATGTTAGGATGGACAGCAAGCATAATATTATGATGTACCAAGCACGTGTGTGTTGTACATTTTCACATCATGATAAATCTCTAGTCTAGACGGTATAGTTTGGATTTAAAAGATGGCCTTAAACAGAAGACAAAATCAGACAGATTGTGCTTTTAATTGCTCTGTGATCTTGCATAAGCTGCAACTCAGAAAGATGCAGCAAGTGGTTTCGTATGTCTTGGAGAAAACGTGTTCGCGTTCGCCTTTCTTCGCTGTTGTGCAAGGGTGTGGCTCAGACTCTGAATGTGAAGTGGTAATAATAGCATTGGGTTTAAAAATGACAGTTGTGCCTTTTTAAAATATGAAGGTACTAAAGCTTGAACATGTCGCAATTTTTTAGGAAAAGTGCGAAACTTGTCAATTGTTGACGATTAGCACGACCATATAATGAAAAGATTAAAAGGTGTCTCCAATAACGATATTGATTTTAGTGCATTCTGTTCGTGTTCTAATTTTTGTTTGTGTATGTTTTTCGCAGGAGGAACGCGGTTGATGCATTCCGGGTTAACGTGATCCACGCTCGCCAGCAGGTCCGCTCGCCCGTCACCAACATCGCACGCACCAGCTTCTTCCACGTCAAGCGCTCCAACATCTGGCTGGCTGCCGTCACCAAGCAGAATGTCAACGCCGCCATGGTGTTCGAGTTCCTCTACAAGATGTGCGACGTCATGACCGCCTACTTCGGCAAGATCAGTGAGGAGAACATCAAAAACAACTTTGTGTTGATCTACGAGCTGTTAGATGGTAAACTGACTTGCTTTTTTTTTTTTCTTTTTCTTTTGTCTCTCCATTTTTCACCAGAGTCCAATTACGTTAAGCTTATATCAGCTGTGTATCACCAAAGAAAAGCAGTTGACGCATCAAGGTGGAATTGTTTGTTTAAGCATAAATTAGTCTCGTGAGGAGACAAGGATGATCTCTGACAAGAATACGTGTCTGGAGATGGTTTTAAAAATACGGCAGTGAATTGTTGTGTAAACAAGCGTAAACAACACTACACCTACAGACCTACACCTCTTAAACTCGCCCGTTTCTAGTCCATACACTTTTAACAGCACACTTCCTGAGTAAGCCTGTTTGAGCCTTCGTTAATGTCATAACGGTGTAGGACGAGTTACCCACCAAAGTTTTGTCCATAATATGTGCAATAGTGATGCTTTGCTATGTAATCACCACTAATTAGAATGGAGTAATAACCTCAAGCCCCTGGTGGTTAGTGGGCCATGTACGTACACACACTAACACCCCACCCCTGGAGACTATGCCTTGTTCCTCTTCAAAGAGGACTACACATTGTTTGTGTTTGGCAGGTCTCCGTTTGTGATATCGTACACTTGTTGTCAGTCATCAGCTCTACATTGAGCTCTGCCTTCCTTCATTAAATGATGGACTAACTTAGAAATGTAAAGCTTGGTTGGCCGCCTACTTTCCCACCCAGCCTTGTACCACCTTCTTAGAAATCACATCTGACCCAGTGATGAAGATACAGAGATGATGCTGTAACGAGTCATGGAAAGAGTTTTTTATTTATTTATTTTTTCTTTCTTTCTTTGACCAAGTTTCTGTAACAGGAATTTCTATGGCCCTGGTATAAGGAAACAACATAATTCATTTGCATGAAAACAAACCTACATCTTGTACAGTGTAATATAACCTGTTGTTTGATGTTGGTTATTATGGGTTGTAGCTGTTGACTCTCTTTTTGCCTGTTTCCTTTTCCAGAGTCTATCGTTTTTTTTGGTGTGTTTTTTTTTTTTTTAACTTTACCCAGCATACCAGGAGTTCACTTATTCCCACAAGCAGCAGCTGGACTTTCTGTTGTGCTGTGGTTTTTTTAGGTTTTGATTTTTATGACTTGTATATAAGAAAATCAAAACCTAAAGAAAATACTGCGCAGACAGAGCAGCATCTTCACACATCCTGGAATCCTGCAACATTATTAACTAAGTGCTTGAGATGAGATTTCCGTATGTTGTTTGCTTAAGATTTTGAAATGGGTAACAAAATATTATTGTGGTATTATATCAGAAAGACAGACAGTTTTACCCACCATGTTGTTTTTTGTTTTCGTCCCCCCCCATTGAATGCTTCTCCTCTGGCATATAAAGTAATTGGGTTGCCTTCTCTGAGCAGGACACTTCCAGTGCTCCTTGAAATTTGTCCAAAATAAGCAGCTGTCTCTGTGCTGCCGTCTTTATCTCCGGAGGCAGAAACAATGCCAAAACTCCTGGCCTACCTAGGTGGTCTCATCATAAAATATTTGTTGTCGAGCTGATATTTAGTGTTGACTATAACAATGATGTACATAACTGTTCAGCGAATACCCATTAGGCAGGTTTAAATAATTACAGTCGAGGTCTGTTAAGTTTACATACGCCTTGCAGAATCTGCAAAATGTTCATTAAAAACTATAATAATAATGTTGCCTTAAATAATAGTCCAGGAGAAGCTATTTTAATAATAATGTTTACGTATCGTGTCCGTATCAGTGTACATTTATTTTGTTTAAAGATCCCCCCGTTAGTGCTCTTCAGAAGCTACAAAAGATATGTAGATGTTTCCCAGAAGACAAAATAACAATTTACACCGATCATTCTGTTCAAAAGTTTACACCCCCCTGTCTCTTAATGTATCGTGTTGCCTTCTTGAGCATCAGTGAATGTTTGCACTTTTTGTAATAGTTGTGTACGAGTCCCTCGGTTTGAAGAGATGGATCTCAAAATCATATAGCTGCTGTTGGAAAGGGGTCAAATAGGCAGAAGATGCTGGAAAAGTAAGGTCTGTACAGGACCTGGAGGATTTTTCTGAAGAACAGTGGGCAGTTTAACTGCTCAGGACAAACAAGGGACTCATGAACAACTATCACAAAACATAAAAACAGTCATTGATCATACAGCTAACGACACACAGTATTAAGAATCAAGGGTATGTAAACTTTTGAACTTTTTTCATTTATGTAAATTCAGTTATTATTGTGTCTTGTGGACTATGTGAACATCTGTTATGTGAAATGGATTATTCAGGGCAGAACTAAATAAAAAGAAAATGCAGTTTTTATGATCCCTCTTATTCATTTTTATTTATTAAAATTTTTTTGATTCTGCAAGACGTATGTATACTTATGACCTCAACTGTATGCACTTCCGTAAAGCCTTTTTCAGGCCAGGATTGTTTTGCAGAAGTTACAGATAGACAGAAATGAACGTACCACTTTTTTTTGTGTGTCGTTGTGCTTGTGATGAATTAGTGCCGTCTACATGGTTCTTTCCCCTTACTGTAGAGATCCTGGACTTTGGTTACCCACAAAACTCTGAGACCGGAGCACTGAAGACCTTCATCACTCAACAGGGAATCAAGAGCCAGGTTAGTGCGAACAGTTATAATTTTCAGAGTACTTTAAACAAGATGGCAGTTTTATTACTTCGTTGTTACTAGCCAACAACCCATGGTCCAGGTCAATATTTGTTGGGCTATTTAAATGTGGTTTTGGGTATGTAAATATTTAGTTTGCTCCACTGACTCTGAGTTTGGTGACATTTTGCTATTCTTCCTGTGATGTAAACATTCGCTGTTAATGCTGCTATCCCTTCAATTATTTGAGTCACTGCAAATAAACTGATTTGATTTGTTTTCTGTTGTCTTTAACTCTCCGTGCTCCATCGCCTGGTCTGACAACCTGCCTTCCAGCATCATGTAAGCACACCTGTGATAGCACAGATTTCTCTCTCTCTGAGAATAATTAACCAGACACTACAAACGTTTTATCGTAATCATTTTCTCTGTATTTGCTTCCAGACTAAAGAAGAGCAGTCTCAGATCACCAGTCAGGTGACCGGGCAGATCGGATGGAGGCGTGAGGGCATCAAGTACCGTCGCAACGAGCTCTTCCTGGATGTTCTGGAGAGTGTGAACCTGCTTATGTCACCGCAAGGTAACACTCAATTCCATTGCTGAACTAGCTCATGGGGCTCTAGGAGCATTGTGTGTCGGTATGATGTGCTTGGTACATTTTGGTGATTTTAGCGTTTATCGTACACCGTGTGCCCATGGCATGGCTGGATATGTATGTTTATATATATATATATGAAGTGTGTGTGTGTGTGTGTGTGTGTGTGTGTGTGTAGGTCAGGTGCTGAGTGCCCATGTGTCAGGCCGTGTGGTTATGAAGAGCTACCTGAGTGGAATGCCTGAGTGCAAGTTTGGCATGAATGACAAGATTGTCATCGACAAGCAGGGCAAAGGGGGCACCACTGATGATGCAGGCAAGAGGTGAGACACTAAACTAGATTGTTGTGGATTTCTTTGGTAAATAGTTCTCCTTGACCTTGGAATGAAAAACTATACATAAAAGAACCATACAGTTCAGTCCTAAGGTCTGAGTCTAGGCTTGTGCAGTATAACATAATATAACAATGCCACGATATCCAGTGATGATTATTGCCGATAAAGTTTATTTACCAGAGGTACCAGCCATTACACATTTTGCATAGGAGAAGAGATCGACCGATATTGATTTTTAAAAGGTTTTATAACCGGTACAGATATTTGCATGTTTACGTGCCCGATAACCAATATTTATTTATTGTTTTACTTCTGTTTTTGACCGTGATCGCACCACTGAACTGAACAAACCGTTTTATTTATAACAATTTTGTCAATTTCACATCCTCCTAGCATACAAAACAAAACTCTCATTTATACACCAATAAATAGAGGGGTCTGTAAAAGTGCAAAAAAATAAAATGCACTGTTCGTGTCTTTCTTCAGATTTAGTCCTACAAAGGTGCTCCTGCGTGCAGTTCTCAAAAAGCCCACAAGGTGGCTGTTCATTGGTTTTCCGATATTACAAAACCGATAACCGATTATGGAAAAATGCTTAAATATCAGGGGAAATATCGGTAAAACCGATAATCGGTCGATCACTACATAGAAGCACTGCAAAAACATCAGCGTATGCCATTGTTAGAGTAATGTTTAGGTGCATTGTAGTTTGGGGTGGGGATTGAGGCTTTGAGTCTGTCTGAGCCACAGTGTGTGTATCTCCCACAAATGTAGCTTTTATTTGTGTCTGTGGAAGTAAAACTGAGGGATTTAAATGCCACCCATTCAGCAGTACTCTCTTCTGACTCGTTATTGTGAAGGGAAAAGTCCTGAAAATATGTCAGTTACTCGAGTGGCAGAAAGCTTAGTGCGCTCTGGCCCTGGATCAGTCCAAGAGCGAAGGCTTCCCTGACTCCGCCCGAAAATGGTCAACGTGGCTTTTTTGGTTTTTGGCCATAAGATGGAAAGAGGAAAAAAAAAAAAGGCCTACAGTGACGTGTAAACTCTAACGCGTTACAAATCATGTTAATGGTGAAAATAGTTAGAAAGCGATTTAAATATTTGTTTTTTTAAACCATGCTGTTCTGCTCAACACTAAACAGTAAAAATGTTGACCATGCTTTGACAACCAATTTGTAAGAATCACTTAAAAGGCCCCCATCCAGCTGAGTTTTCATGATTACCACAGTTCCCGACTGAACAGCTGGTAATATTATTACACCTCCATCACTCTCCTTAAACCGGAAATGGTGGAAATTCCTGTCTTTCTGTATTTTAAAATCCCAATCACAGGGGAAAAAATCAATAACATACAAGCCTGTCTACTCAGAACTGTTTTCCTGTTTATGATTTTCTGCAATTGAATCATTTGTTCATCAAGTTGAACAAAACTCTTATTGGCTGAAAGATCTTCCTCGTTAAGAGACAACAAACATGAACACTTTGGGAGCGTACATTTTGGCACTATTTTAATTGTATCACAAGAGCTGGATGAAATAAAGGCACCAACGGGATATTGAATTTCTTGAATTGTTTATTTAGAAGCCTACGAACCCTGAATTTGTTTGGGGGGCGGGGGGGTTGTTTTTGTTTTTTGTTGGGTTTTTTTACCTACAAATTAATTTACCGTTCAAGTTTGACCATGTAGTACAAAGTATGAGTAAGTGGTGTCGTGCGTGTTGCCTGAATAATTCCTCTTCAGTGTGAAGTGAGGGTCTGATCAGTGATGTTGCTTGTGCCTTCCACACAGCTTTTACTCAAATAAAATACAAGTTCCTACTTGAAAGATATGTTTAAGTCTTGGCAGCCTTAAGACTCTAAACTACTACACTATAATTCAGTAGGTTCTGTCGAGTAAGGCTGAACCGTCCTGATTCTCACCAGGTGCACCGGCAGTGTCCGTGTACATATGATATATTATGAGTACCACCCATTTTAATATTTTACACTGTCTCTTGGGACTTTAAACACGTAAGGTATAAGATAATAGGTCATTTATCAACTTGAACTAATGCTTTGTATTAGGTTTTAAACGATTCAGACTTTTGGACTGTACTGTTGTAAGGTTTGATTTCGTCTCGTTTATTGAGTATGACTGCTGTAATTGCATGCTTGTCTTCTGTTTTTGCTGTAAGTGAGGTTTGTCCTTTTGTTCTCATGTTCAGTTTTTTTTTATTTTGTAATTTGCACATTTTTTTCCCCCCCTTTTCTCTGCTGGACTGCAGTGAGTTGGGAGGCAGGTAGTGTACCTCACTCCTCACCCAGTCATCCATCTACAAATTCTCCTGTATTAGTTTCTAAAGCCTCAGGTGTGTGTGTTTGTGTCATGCCATTTGAAGTCTCAGTGGTATGGGTGTGCCTTCTGCTTTAATTAAAATGTTTTGAAAATTTCTAACTTCCAGGGGGAGGTTGGGATGTAATCAAGTATCGTTTTTTCCCACTGCAGTTAAACTGTCAGTGACGCATGCATTTGTTTTGACAGACTTTAATATAGGGGAACTATTGAACACACGGCAAATTTCAACCTGTAGTAGCGCATGCTCATTTAAAATTCAGTGTGCCACAGTATGAACACAGTAGAAATGTACTTTAATAATAATCTGTCAAGTACTGGTATTTGTACTATTTTATAAGGCAGTAAAAACAAAGCACTGAAATGAATGCTCCACATCAGACAGAGAAATGTGGTAGTAGTGTCTGTTGCTAAATGAAACACTGAGTGGATGTGGGGTGCCACGTGTTGCAACTAGTAAAACAGGTGTAATCCGAGACCGATTTGCAGTTTAAGTGTTTTAATGTAGTTGTACTGAATGTTACTGGAAATATTATCTCTCTTTTATTCCCCAAGCTTCTGACTAAGTTTCGACTTTAGCTATGCGAATGAGAACCTTCTTCGGCCTTCTTTTATTTGTGGACATTTGAAACATCTGCCCTGTGCGTTTGTAAAACTATCCACACAAGCCATCGCCCCAGAACACTATAGATATTGTCCAGAATACCCAGTTGTATTATTGTCAATTTTCCTTTTTGCTGCTCACTGTGAGGTGAATGCTATAATCATAAAGCAAATATCGCATGAGGCCTCGGCTGAGTCAGCTGCCATGTGCAGCTGTTTAATAACGTAATTCTGATTATATTAGTGCCAAAGAAAAAAAAGTCTTCAGTGTGTTGTATTGCTGTATTCTTGTGGCATGCTCAAAACGATGTAACAGTCACAGTTCCTGCATTGTGTTAGAAAGCACCTCAGTTTCCACCAAGGTACCTGTAGGAACTCTGAGCACGGCGTTCTACACAGACGTTCGACTCGGACATGACCCCATGTGTTCCTGCTTCTAATTATAGCATTAGTAAGCCATGTGGGACTTTTTTTTTCTCTTTCAATGTTTATTTTTGCAACAACTAAATGCACTTCCACTGACGCTAAGCAGGGTTGAGCCTGGCCAGTACCTGGATGGGAGACCTCCTGGGGAAAACTAAGGTTGCTGCTGGAAGTGGTATTTGTTAGGCCAGCAGGGGGCGCTCACCCTGTGGTCTGCGTGGGGCCTTATAGCCCAGAACAGCGACGGGACACTATACTTTAAAAACAGCACCGTCTTTCAGATGAGACGTTAAACCGAGATCCTGACTCTGTGTGGTTATTAAAATCCCAGGACACTTATAGTAAAAGAGTAGGGGTATAACCCTGGTGTCCTGGCGAAATTCCCCCGTTGGCTCTTCTCTATCATGGCCCCCTAATAATCTCCATTCCTGAATTGGCTATATCACTCTCTCCTCTACACTAAGAGCTGGTGTGTGGTTGACGTTCTGGCATGCTATGGCAGTCACAGCATCCAGGTGGATGCTACACAATACTATGTATTACTAACTATACTACTTACCCCCCCAATACCATGTAAAGCACTTTGAGTGTCTAGAAAAGCACTATATAAATGTAACTAACACTGTATTCCACAAATAACTTGAGATCTGACCAATGACACAGATATGTGTTAACCCTAGCCACCGCAAGTTTTACCTTGCCCATAAACTCTTCATACTTAACTGTATATTTAATATCCAATATCCAAGAGAATATTACCCTTAATAGCACATATAGCTTAACTGCGTGCCTATGTTATGACTGTCACCATTTATTAGTTCTAACATCTAGCTGTAATAGAGCCTGAAAAAAAGCATTTGAATTTCCCAGCATTCTCCCAATACGCAGATTTACTTCTTGTCTTAAGCAGTACTGCTTGTGTCCTGTTCTGCAGTAATGTTTGCTATTCAGAGTGTGTGTGTTTCCTGTGTACGCCCTGCAGTAGCGGGAAGCAGTCTATAGCCATCGACGACTGCACCTTCCACCAGTGTGTGCGACTCAGCAAGTTTGACTCAGAGCGCAGCATCAGCTTCATCCCACCGGATGGAGAGTACGAGCTCATGAGGTCTGTATATGATTATACGTGTACACAACGTAGGTCACTGTGTGCACTTTTTTTCCTAAGTGTATGTCGTCACTTTAGGTATCGCACCACTAAGGACATCATTCTGCCGTTCCGTGTCATTCCTCTGGTAAGAGAGGTGGGACGCACCAAATTAGAGGTGAAGGTGGTCATCAAGTCCAACTTCAAGCCGTCACTTCTGGCCCAGAAGATTGAGGTGAGTGAGTGTCATTGTCGTCATCGTCCCCTTTTCCGGAGAGTTATTTAAATGTACTACCGGTCAAATGTTTAGTAAAAACATTTTCCACATTTTATAATAACAGTCATCAAAACTCTGGAGTAACACAAATGGAGCTATGGGAATTATATTGTGGTGATAAATCCAAAATAATTTAGTATTTTAGCATGTTTAAAGTAGACCCCATTTTTGCCTAGAATTTCCAGAAATGTATTCTTGGCATTTTCTCAACCGATTTCTTGAGGAATCTCCCTGAGATGTTTTTTTAACTGTATTAAAGGAGTTCCCACGTACGTTGGACTCTTATTGTCTGCTTTTCGGAATATTTCGCTCCAAGTCATACATTTAAAAAAATATATATATTTTTAGGAAATAACGTTATTTTTCTAATGAAAGAAATGAATATGTTGGCAGAATTATATTTTTGTCTACAACACCGATTTCAAACATTTAGTCATACACCTTCAGATCAAAAGGTTTTTTAAAACATGAGAAACATTCGAGTCGAGTGTCCCCAAACTTTTGACTGATCGTGTACTCCATTTTTTTTTTTTTTTTTTTTTTTTTTTTTTTTTAATTTGCACTAGAGCTACAAAGGTTAATGTTGCTAACAATCGAGATAGGTTTATAATTTAGCGCTGTGCAGACTGTGTGCAAAAATTATGGTAAACCATATTATTATTAATACTGTCACCTGCGTGTAATTGAGATGAACTATTTAAGATGCAGTGGGTTTGATGGCAGGCAGTTATCTGATTTATTTATTTGTTTCATAAACATATTGTATGGTTATATATTGCATGTGTCCTTAGGTGCGCATTCCCACCCCGCTCAACACCAGTGGTGTGCAGGTGATCTGCATGAAGGGAAAAGCCAAGTACAAGGCCAGTGAAAATGCCATCGTGTGGAAGTGAGTCACACCTGCAGCTTTCTCACGCCAATGAAACAAGCCCTTGTTTTTGGTAGATTCCTTCAGAGTTTGTTTGTGTGTGTGTGTGTGTGTTTGTGTGTCTAGGATCAAGAGGATGGCTGGTATGAAGGAGTCACAGATCAGTGCTGAGATTGAGCTGCTGCCCACCAATGACAAGAAGAAGTGGGCTCGTCCACCCATCTCCATGAACTTTGAGGTCAGTTTAGTTCTCGGATGTGTAACCTCCTTGTAAAAATCAACTTTTTTCAAATACGAATAAATTTTTAAAGGTGCGTACTAACTCTAGCATAGAATCATGTAACTATCAGATAATAGTTCCTAGCACATTTAAAACATACTCAAAACCACAATAGTGACATCAGCAATAGTTTTTGAAAATAAAAACATAACCTTTTCCGAACCTTGTTTTAAATATCTCCGCCTTAGAGGGTGTTTTCAAAAAGGCATTTTCCTCTGGATATTTGTCTATATGTGTAGATATGTCTTAGGAGTTCATGAGCATCGTCCTTAAAGGTTCACTGTTCATGCTCAGCAATTTGCAGTGATGCAGCACCAGTCAAATATTTGGAATATACCCAACCATGCTTCTTTTACTATTCCACATATTTTAGAATAATGCTCAAGACATCAGACAAATAATAAATTACATATGGAATAATATACAGTGAGACCGAGGGAGGAAGGAATTCCTGTTTAATATTTACACATCATATCTATACATTCCGTGCACCATGAGAAAGATCTGCACGTCGGTGCTGCTTTGTTTGTTTGTTTGTTTTTGTTTGTTAGTGAACCTCAATTCCTAGTATTGTGATAATTCTAATGATAAAACTCCGGTTGTTCTCGCTCAGGTGCCGTTCGCCCCGTCCGGACTCAAGGTGCGCTACCTAAAGGTGTTTGAGCCAAAGCTGAACTACAGCGATCACGACGTGATTAAATGGGTCCGCTACATCGGCCGCAGCGGCATCTACGAGACCCGCTGCTAACGGCGGCCCCTCCGGCTCAGTCAGGAGGGGAGAGAGGGATGTGGGGGGGCCTGACGAGGAGAGATGAGCAAGCAGAGCCTCACTGGAGGAGGTGCAGAAGAGGCATTCCCTTCATCTCTCTCTCCTGTTCCTTCCCCTCCTCTTCCACTTTTCCTGTGTTCACACTGACAGTGAAAAACAAAAGATTTAAAAAAATATATATATCATTGGTTATTCAGAAATAATGTCTAGTGGAGAAAACAGAAAAAGGGTTAAAAATAAGTTTAGATATCTTTGATAATATGACAGCTGCATTTCGCTTCATTATGCATACTTACTTGCTATAAGACGAGGCCCCCTTTCCATCAGGCCCACCCATTCTTCCTCTTTTTAAGCATTCCAGACCCCTCGCTGAACGATTAATGGAGGATTTAGGCTCATTTTCTCTGTTTAACGATAAGCAGTGAACCTGTGCTTCTGTTCTCAGGCCTCATCAGTGCTTCGTTTTCCTCTTTCTCACAAGATGTGTGGTTGTACTTTCTGCTCTGGTGTAGTCAGCTAAACTTAATTTTTATTCATCAGTTCTACTCCCTACCTTTTTTCTTTTCTTTTTCTTTTTTTTTTTCCTTTATTAAATCCTAATCCCCAAGTGTATTAGTCAGCTGTTGTCCATGTTTTGTAGGCAGTGTTTTATTGTATGCATCACTACTCTTGCCCCAACTTGTATCACTTATCCTCTTTCATCTTCCTCTCTGTCAGTACTTTTCAGATATAGTTTTTCATATGGCTAATAATGAGGAAATGTTGTCTGCTTTGGTCTCTGATGTTTCACTTTTATGTGTGTGACCAAAATTCTCAGAAATGAGGAACTATGAATTTAAAGTACTATAAGAAATAAATCCAGCTGTGTGTCTGCGTGTACAAACTCTATACACCATGAAGGGGTAAGAAGTGACCTGCCAGGCTGAAATTTCAGCTTTGTGGCTGTAGAGGAGGTGTATTCAGGCTGGTTATGTGTATGTATGTATGTACGAATGTATGTGAGAGAGACTCGGGCTCTATAAGCAGAGGGTCCCCCAACATCTCTCAGGAATCTTCTTCCCTCAAGCGTGTTTACCAGGTTGTTTACCAGAGGTTTACGGCAGACCCGTGGGATTCTTCCCGTGCACTGGGGTGTGTATCTTCCCATATTCCCTCCTCTAGTTTACTCTGAGATTTTTATGCCACAAATGTGGAGGAACAGCAACGTGTGCAGCTTTGAAGGAAAACAAAAAAATGGGCTGAATTTCTTTGGAACTAAATCAGAGCTCCCGATTTTCAAGGAAAGATTTTCCGGAATCTCTTTCAGCCCTGTTTAGAAATATTCGAAAGCAGCACTGAGCTGAGTTCTGCTTCTCTCACTCTATCCTCTCACAAAACAAAAAAACACTATTCAATAACGCAGTCAAAGTACAAGGTTTCACCACTTCACCTTGCTTAAACGGCAGTCCTGCAGGAAGTGCCGATTTCCTTCCTTCTCTGACTGCAATCTTCAGCTGTCCAAACGACACTACATCCTTTCCTAAAAAGATTTTCTTCACATGTTCTGCACCTCTCTGAGAGATGATGAGGGTCCTGTGGGGCTTGATCCCTCAGCTTCAGTGTGTGCTCTTCATTTGGTAACTTTGTGATCGTCCTGTTAATCCTAATAAAGAGAAGAAAAAAGAATTCGTGTGGATTGAGTGGGTACTTTTGTTGCGCCTATTGTGGCACATGTTGCCATATGTTCTAGAAAATTAGTCACTCTTGAATATTAGACCTATCCCTTCATTTCTGTTTGCTCAGAGGAAGATGTTTCCAGTTTTATTTTACATAATGGTCATACACGAGCAGCGGGAATAAATGGGCTAGCAGGGCAGGATTCTTTTCTAGCCCAGATTCAGCATTCATGCAGCGTATCAGAGACGTCCGTGTCGGGTAAACAGTAAAACACCCCACAGATTTGATCTTGTTTTGGTCTGATATTCTCCATATGTCACTGATTTATATCCTTTATATATTGGGACATATATTTACAGGAGAAATATAAAGTAGATCGTAAAGGCACGTTTTCCAATGAAAGTACAAGTCACCCTTAGAACTAAGTTTAGTTGTTTTTTTTTATTGTTTGTTTGTGTTCTTTGTAATGAAAGGGTTACAACTTTTCTTTACCTTGTTTGGTATTCAAAGGAAACTCCATGAAAATTACAGACTTCCATCCATTCATTTCTCGTACCGCTTATCCTAAACAGGGTCGCAGGGGAGCCTGGAGCCTATCCCAGGGAACTCGGGGCACAAGGTGGGGCACACCCTGGATGGTTTTCCATCCCCTTACAGGGAACAATCGCACACATTCACACAGTACAGACAATTTGGAAATGTCATCAGCTTACAATGCCTGTGTTCTGGGGGAAGAAACCAGAGTACCCGGAGGAAACCCACAAAGCATAGGGAGAACATGCAAACTCTGTGCGCACAGGGTCGAGGCGGGATTCGAATCCCTGACCCCAGATGTGCGAGGCAGATGTGCTAACCTCTAATCCACTGTGCCTCCACATTACATATTTATGAATGAGCTTGTTTTTAAGTTACTGATGTTTTTTGGATTAAACCCATTCCATTCAACTGACTAGTGGCATAGGTTTATAATTATAATAATAGACTCAATAATAAATATATCAGGTATATATAATGGCTGACTGTGATTTCTAACACTGCAACCCTGTCTATGGAGTATATTTACACTGAGAAGGGCAAGTTGAGGAAGCTGTTCTTGCAAAGGTGTGTGTGTGTGTTTAGGCTGATGTCATGGCCAATCGTTAAGCGGGTACGGGAGCCAAAGGACGGTCCGCCTGATGGATCGATGGCCAATTAAACTCTCATCTCTCATGCCTGGTGAAAGAGGAGCTGCTGTCTTGCTGTTCTTTCTCTGCTTTGCTCTTCCACCTCCCTCTTCTTTTCTTCTCCGCTCTTTCCCAGAGTGAGTGACAGCGCAGGGTCAAACAGCCTCCAGTTCCGCAGTCACCTGGAGCGTCGCCAAAGCCCCGGCCGCGGGCCAGAATGCAGGCCACAAGTTATGCGTACGCTTCTCAGGTGTCCTTCATTAAAGCGGCGTTTCTCTTGTCTTCCGAACATTCCGAAGGGTACATTAATTCAATGCTGTCACAGCAAATTTCGAGAGATTGTTTGAAAGCCAGCTTTTTTTTTTTCTCCTTACACAGAGGTATCTTTATAACCTTGTCAAAACTACTAACTGTTGTTGTTTTGTTTTTTTGTAATTTGTACATTATTGTGAAATAGTCAATTAACCTATTGAGGTATGTTTTTGCGATGATTGTTTTATATTCAGGACTCATCCATCACAAGAAAAGCATTCTGAACTCTTATGAATTCTGAATTGAGTTGGAGGTCATTCAAGGGCACTTAGACAAAGCACCATTCATGCCAAGTAAATCCATCATAATCTAATGATTTCCTCTTGCTCAATACTGGACTTCTCCAAATAATTATCCAAGAGTTAAGGTACCACGCTGAGAGAAACTACAGGCTGCCCCTCATCCTTCCGAAGGTCAAAGAGTGTAACAGGGTTAGTTAGAGACTGGGGCCCATTTAGCCAAGGACACCAAGCCTTTGCCAAATTTTCACCTTGTTCTGTGTAGTGGATTTTTAAGAAGCACAGTGTGTGCATGCCTAATGTGTAGGCCTTTAAAATGCCAGTGTCAGCCTGTTCTGTCTGGAGTTGACTTGCAAAACAAAGAAGACGACAAAAAGGCAACAATATTGACACGGTGCTTTTAGTGGATTTTAGTAGCACTTTTTTTTCACCTCTGCTCAGGGATGCTCAGAGAAAGAGAAGGTTAAAAGTGCTCTCTCGATCACACAGTGTTCCGAAGATCATCGCATTGCGTACCCAAACTGTTTTCATTTTCAAGATCAGGAAGGAAGATCCATGTCCATCTGACATTACAAGAAATAAATGTCTTGTTTTGTTTCAAGCCAGAAGGAAAGCTTTACACACATACCTCAATCATACCTTTGGATGTTAAGACTCATTATTTTTTTTAAGTTATGCAGTGGAGCCTGTTATGGATAATATCAGTATTATTGTTGTGATAGGCTTAAAGAATACACTCGGTGATACACAAACCATTAACTTAATCTCACATCAAAATTAAGTCCAAATTCCATGATGTACTAATTAAATCAAGTCCAGTAAAGTCCTGCGTCATGGGGTGACTCAGGCTACCTTTATGATTCACTGAAGGGTGTAGTAGCATAATTTGCATGGAGTTATTTATTAAAGAAGCAGTTACTTACAGAGCAAATTTGCATATTCTTTCAGAGCAATCGATATTCATTAAAAAAAATAAGATTCCAGGCAGAGCTCAAAGTCCACAACTGAAATACTAAAATGTCTTATGGCCCTCATTCAGTTATTTTCAGTCGTAGTGGATGCGGAGCCTATCCAGGGAACACTGGTGGCGAAGTGGGAATACAACCTGAAGGCGATGCCAGTACTTTACAGGGAACCATTCATACACTCATTCACAGTTGGCGTATCCAGTCCAGCTGCTGGCATGTTTTTGGAAGGTAAGAGCAAACCACAGAATATATATATATATATATATATATATATATATATATATAAAGAGACATTTTCCAGTTGAAACCAAATATTTTAACTGATTGATCTCTTATTAAGCCTTGAGTTCTTGTACATCTCAGTTAAATTTTTTTGAAGTGTGTTATAAACACAGGCAAGATGAGGGAGAACGAACCTGAAGTAGGCTATTACTCATACTAGAGCTACAGCAAAAATATTTGTAGGGTATTTGTCGTTTTAGAGATGTAGACATTCTTTCCACCACAGAAATCCACTGGCAGATTCAGCAAGAATGCAGTAGGCTTCAGGGTTTTACTCGCTTAATAATTATTTTGTCATATGTTTGGACTTTGGATAGATCGCATTTAAGTCAGACTTTGAGGCAAACTATGAAGAATGTGTGCCAACTTGAACTAATATCTGGTTGATTTCATACCTATTGCTACTGGCTTAGTGGTTAGCACATTTGCTCTGCACCTCTGTGGTAGGGGTTTGAATCCCACCTTCGCCCTGCGTGTGCATGGAGTTTGCATGTTCTTCCCGTGCTTTTGGGTTTCCTCTGGGTATTCCAGTTTCCTCCAAAGACATGCATTGCAGGCTGATTGGCATTTCTAGATTGTCTGCTGTGTGTGCGAATGTGCTCTGTGATGGTTGGAACCCTGTCCAGGCTGTCCCCTGCCTTGTGTCCCGAGTTCCCTGGTATAGATAGGCTCCAGGCTCTGTGTAGGATAAGCTAGTGGTTTTCAAAGTGGGGGCCGCCAGGGGGCGCCCGGGGGGCCTCAACAATTTGGTGTGAAAAATAAATTCTCACTCTCAGACAACCACACACACACACACACACAATCAATTCGTAATGTAAAGATGTAAGATGTAATTATTAATAATAAAAAAAGGGGGGATATATTCAGAAGTCTGTATTTTTAATGTGTTTTAAAGACGTCTTGCAAAAGGGGGGCCTCGGACAAATGTTAATGCCACTTGGGGGGCCTTGCCCTGGAAAAATTTGGAAACCCCTGGGATAAGCGGTATGGAAAATAGATGGATGGATATTTCTCTTGGAAGAGCACTTGTGTGGGAATAACCAAAGACAGGTTGTTCATACGTTCATCAAGAAATGCATTGCTAAATAACCCCAAAAAAGGGCTTATACTGCATGTTTAAACAACCTCACGAGTCGATTCACGCGATCGAGAGTCGTTCACAGAAGAGCCGGTTCATTGGTGAATCACTCTCCAGAGAGCTCCAGATCTCTGCGCTCCGGACGCATGGCTAAAGTTCGGATGCAAATAAAACGCGAATAACGTCGTCTCAGTGTGAAGTACTGCGGATTGGGAACATGCGAAAGTTTGCTGTGGATGTTGGAAAAGACTTGTAGTCTTTCGGATGAACAGTTTCGGATGAGCAGGTTTATTTCTCCAGAAAAAAACGCGCGGATGCGCCAAGCTTTTTGGATAGAGGAATAAAATACACGGCACATGAGTGCTGTTCAGAGTAAACTCGCATGTAAAAACATCGCCTGATTTGTTTAAAAGGCTTTAAAAGAAAAATCAAAAGGCTCTGTTTTGGAAATGCGGTGGATTTGGATAGGGATTGTGCCTGTGGCACTGTTGGTGATGGTGTTTTCTGCTGGTATCTGGAGGAGAGAACAGGTAAGGAAACTAATTAATGAAGTAAATCAATAACATTGTGGTACATTAATTAAATACAGTACCATATATTATCCACATAATATTCTTCAACATAATATTCAGTATAGAAGCTGAAGGATAAGCAGACCTAACTTACTGACGTACCCTATGCACTGTTTATTTATTTAATAAATCTATTTATATATATAATATAATAAATATATTTCATGCATTTTTTAATAAATAAAAAATAATTTTTTTTTTTTTTTGGCCTTGAGCCTCTTTGTAAAAACATATTATCTTACAGTCCCTCCAGAGACTGAGAGCTCAGTTTACCTTTTTTTTACATATAAACAAGTTTCCTGTGTCACCAGCAGAAATAATAAGTAGATACATCAGCTTAGACGTTAACGGTATGATAAACCAGAGATACCGTTTAGAATCTCGCCAAATATCACGATGTTAGACGAGATCAGTGATCAAAGGTGAGCCCCAATTTAAGACCATTCTAGAAAATGTGTTGGTTTGTCGATTGCTTCAAAAACAGTGAAATATAATTATAATTTTGTTATACAGAAAGCGAAGATGCTCACTGAAATACCTGAAAACTGAACACAAAACATGAACAATACAAAGTTTTGGCTTTGGTGACCAAAAGTTCAGAAAAGGAAGAAAGAAAATTTAGCAAGAGCTGCTAAGACGGTACACTTGTAATGTGTTCATAACAGACGATAAACTTTTTTCATTTCTGCCAGATTTGTATTACTCCAGAGTGTCTATGAAATGCATCTCAGCTTAATTGTATTCTGAAAATCAGTCAAAAATGTTACTGTTTGTTTGTTTTGAGTCTCTCCCTCGGACTAATTTCACTGAGAGCACCCACCAGTCATGAATATTCATCAGTAGAGCACCAAAATTCATTAATATTCATTAGCTGACTTGCATACATTCTGAAATAAGGCTGAACTGAATGACCGAACATGAAGCAAGATATGAAGAACAACGGCAGCTAGAAGTTTCAAAGTAGTGGGAGGTGGGTTTATGTTACATTCATCATCCACTCTAAACAACTAGCATATCAATATATATAATCATTTGGCTAAGGTTTTCCTACATTACCCACAATGCCGTTCGACTGCCCGCTGATAATTCCCACTGGGAATTCATCTCTACCTAAAGAGAGTGCTGCAGCAGTGCTTTAGTCTTTTAGTCTGTCCAGCTCTCTCACCTCCTCATCTATACACTCTCTGCTCGAACAGATCAGGTTCCAAAGCTTCTACCGTCAACGCCATCGTGCATGGCTATTCGTAGCTTGCGTAACTATCCGAGCCGAATCTCTGCCATAACTCGCCGTAACTGCATCATATAGCTGCAAACGAGTCCAACGTTACCAACCAGACCTTTTTCTACACTGGATTTCTCATTGTAAAATTGCACGTCACTGAAAAATGGTGAGTGAGAAAAGAAGCTCTTGCTCTTTTTTTTTTTTTTTTTAGGAGCTAGCAGTGAAACCTGATCCTTATCCTTAAACCTTATGTTTAAGGCTGTGGAAATGTCGTTCTCCTATTAAACACCATGTAAATTCTGCACACAACCACTAACTTTGTGTGGAAATAATGAAGATACAGCACCAACCAAGAAATTAGTACTGGAATCGCTTAACACATCAAATATATCAATATATACATATTTAATATGTTTCATGGTGGACTTTTTCTTTCATTTTAGGACTCAGGAGTCAACAAGGTAACGTTAGTTTATCCCAGTAAATTAGATAGCTATTACTGTGCTCAGTGTATTGATAGATTTTGCACACCAATAAACTCTGTTTTTTTCCCTTTTTTTAAAAAATCAGCATATTGTAATCTGCAGCTCAAAACCTCAGCAGGAATATGTTGATTCATTATTTAGTGTCATAAAAAACCCAGGGAAAAATCAATAGCTTGCAGTCGTACTGGTCTGCAGTCATGCTGTCCTGAAAGAAATGAGCTGTGAGTATAAGAAGTTAGGAGAGCAGTTGGAGGATCGCTATAAACAAACCATTCTCTGGTTATGGAGAGTATTCTCTCTGGGAAGCAGGTGAAGGATTTCATTTAATTGGCACTTTGTAACAGGAATGGCAAATTTGTCCAGACTCTTTTCATTCGTCATTTCGAATTAGGTTGCTTTGACAAGTCGTCAAAACACACCTCTTGCCGTTGATTTCGATAAGAACGATACGTTGATGGACGGAACACAGGCACACATGATGATCATACTAAAAATGCTCCTATGTAAAAGTTGCGGTTTGAAATCACCATTCTTGGACACTGGTCAGTTGGAGACTGTCCGGGTGTGCTTTCAGTCATCCACACCACTGTAGAGGAAAATATAGGAGACAATGATTGTGGCTATCAGCTCAAGCCCAGAGCTGTATGATCCAGCACTAAAAGCAAGCCTTAGCTGTCAGTTTATGCAACAAAAAAATACATACATTTAAATCAGCAAAATCAAACTCCACCCACAAATACACTTACAGCAACAGATATTAATGCATTTTCTGACAGACACCAAAACATCCTTGTGAACACAGCCTTAAAACCGTCATTCAAATGATGAAGTTTGACACGGTGGTTTTGTCTCTGCACAACTCTCGTGGATGTCGTCTCTGCATAAGTTTGTTGTCAGGTACACTATGTGGCCAAACTGACCATCACACCCATATGTGCTTGTAGACTTTAGTCCCCGCCTTTCCTGTTATACTAACCTCCACTCTTCTGGAAGGATTTCCACTAGATTTTGGAGCATGTATGTGGGAGTTTGTGGCCATTCAGCCGAAAGAGCACTAGTTAGGGGCAGTGGTGGCTTAGTAGTTAAAGGCTCTGGGTTACTGATCAGATAGTCAGAAGTTCAAGCCCCAAGACTGCCAAGCTCCCACTGTTGGGCCCTTGAGCAAGTCCCTTAACCCTCAATTGCTCAGTTGTATAAATGAGAGAAATGTAAGCCGCTCTGGATAAGGGCGTCTGCCAAATGTCATAAATGTAAATGTAAGTTAGGTCAGGCACTCATTAGATGTTATGTGTTCAATCAGGGCTCTGTGAAGAACACTTCAATTCTTCTAACACCATAACTTTTTTATGATTATTTTTTTTTTATTGAAGAACATGGTCAATGTACATGACACAACAGAACTATGTACAAACCAGGGTTTGCATAATTACAAAAAAAGAGGAGAAAACAAACAAACAAACAAATAAATAAATGGTGGGGGAGGGAGGAGGTGGGCACAAGCTAGTAGCACACGCCTAAGACACCAGCTACTGCCTCTTTGAGGCATTATATTGAGATATTATATCAGAGAGTTTCTCAATAAAATGTGACCATGCCTTAATTGTTGGCACACCATGTCTTCATGAGGCTTGCTTTGTGCACAGGGGCATTGTCATGCTGGAAAACGTTTGGGCCTCTTAGTTCCGGTGAAGGACAATTGTAATGCTACAGCATGCAAACACATTCTATAGACAATTGTGTGTGTCCAAAGTTTGGAGAAGGCCCACATATAAATGTGCTGGACAGGCTATATTATGTGTGTCTCTCATATGTTGATAGCAGCCATGAGCCAATCACAGTGAATCTCTCATATGATGTAGATGAAGTCTGTGATTTTTTTTTTTTGTACATCTTGTAAATATAAGGAGAGATTTTATCAGTGCTCCACTGAAAAAGAAAAACACACCATGTACATACTCACCAAAATACAGAAAAAGTCCATTTTTACAATAGAGCTCCTTTAAATCAACATAAGCTGTATGTGGTGTGCTTTCTGTGCCTGTTTGTTGATACCTGAATTTAACATTCAGTATTTAATATTTAGTATTTAATAACCCCTATTTCAAATAGATATGTGGTGTTTTATAACTTTTTTTTTTACACTCACAAGCCTGTTGCTGAATAACCAGAATTATGATTAGTGTAGGAACTGAATAACATGATTTATGAGTAGTCTTAAGACCTTCTGTTTATAGGATAATTAACTTCTGCCTTGGCAATCAAAAAACGATTAAATAAAATAATACAAATCCTCTGCTGAGTGCTAGTTTATAATCCGGACAAAATAACAAAAACAATTTTGTCTTGTAAACTGTGAAGCTGTGGGAGAGGATTTGCACTCCAATTTTTTTTTTCCCATTAAGCCACGATATCTCTGCGACAAGATTTCATTTAAAGTAAGTCTCTACACCAAATTGTCCCCTAATTATCAAGACGTATGTGTAATACATGATCCGTAATGGTGTGAGCCTCATCACAGACTTTTAAGGGTTAATTCACAGTCCTGCTGTGGCAGTAGTGCAGTTTGGGAAGTACAGCGTTTTAAAAAAAAAAAAAAAAAAAAGAGTTATTCATTGAAGGTTCTTCATAAGAACCGGAGCTTTTCTTGGAGTGAGTTGTAAGTCCTGTGAGAAAAAGCCATGAAAAGAGTGAAGAAAAGGTCACTTGAAGGAGGAGGGAAAAATGGGCTTCTCTTCACATCTGGGTGACAGATATTTCAGCTCTTGCTAAGAGATCTGCAGCTAGTAAAATGAGGAGATGGAGGACGGAGGCTTGCAGTAGGGATTTGGGTTCAACATCTGGGCATCATTATTTCAGTGCCTTGCTTCTTTTCGGTAGCTCTTCTGCCCTGTTCACTTCTTTAAGCCTCTTTCATGGTTATAACTTTTTATGCTCTGTATCCTACCCCCTCCCCTGCCAAGAGGTACATCTCTAGCGTTGCATTTGTAGTTTTTATGAATTTTTAGTGAGATGTCTAACGAGCACAGAGTGGTGCACTTTGTGTATTAAGATCAGTTAGGTATTCGCTAAAAATGCTTTGCTACATAGGTTACGACTTGCTAGTTAACATCAGCTAATGTTACATGCTAATATCTGCTGCCCTGGTGTCCAATCCTGATCCTTCCTAAGATAATAAAAGAGCCAGGTTTGCCACTGAGTGGCTGAGTGATCAAAGGACTAAAGGGCACAGATGAAAGAGAGGGACAGAGGAGAGGAGATAATGGGGAATTGTTGCAGTTTGAACTTGGGAATGTCAGATGGACTGAATACAGCTTTTGGAAGTCTGCACTCCAGCTGATAGACACTGAAACGCAAAGATGCCAAATTATATTGTTTGATCGATTTCAGCTTGTCGTTACACAATACTAGCAGTGTCCATTTTCTTTGCATCTCACAGTTACATAAAAATTCGATTACCAAATTTAGAAAAGAACCAAAATTAGTTGATTATCAAAGCAAGCTGTTTGGCATTGAAGCTAAACAAGTTAGCAAGGATTTTAACATCACGCATCTTAACCTTAAATGACAACAGCCCCTATTCATTAAAGTAGTGTACGGTTAAATCTGATCTGAAATGCCACAGTTTCCTTATTTATCAATTTCATCTTTGGCATCTGTATCTATACATGCAAACTCATGTCAGGTTGGAGTGCATGTAAATTTGAGCGAAACGTACTTCAAATGAAATGTAGTACCTATTTGAGTTCTAAAATGAATAAAAACCTAGCTGTGAATAAAATTCATATAACTACCTGCAGGTGTAGTTGGAAAAGCACATTTCCATAATTGTCCATAAACATGATAACATTAGTTTTTAGTAAAAACAAAGAAAAAGACAAGCCTGTTGGACCGTCCTGTCCTGTTTAAATTGTAAACAGATGATTTTATTTTATTTCAAGGCTTTCGAAAAAAACCATGAAATTTTATTTGCAACCTTGGACACCTCTAAATAAGCGTCACTGGAATGTATGTTTCCCCTTGTACATTTACTTCTTTCCATGGATCATGAATTATTTTAGCCTGTAACATCTACATAAATTAGGATGTATTTCATGTACACCAATCAGCCATAACATTAACACCATCTGCCTGATATTGTGTAGGTCTCACTTGTGCCGCCAAAAACAGCTCTGACCCGTCGAGGCATGGACTCCACAAGACCTCTGAAGGTGTGCTGTGGTATCTGGCACCAAGACGTTAGCAGCAGATCCTTTAAGTCCTGCAAGTTGAGGTGGAGCCTCCATGGAGCGAACTTGTTTGTCCAGTACATCCCACAGATGCTCGATCGGATTGAGATCTGGGGAATCTGGAGGCCGAGTCAACACCTTGAACTCTTTGTCATGTTCCTCAAACCGTTCCCGAACAGCTTTTGCATTGTGTCAGGGCGCATTATCCTGCTGAAAGACGCCACTTCCATTAGGGAATACTGTCGCCATGAAGGGGTGTACTCAGTCTGCAACAATGTTTAGGTAGGTGGTACGTGTCAAAGTAACATCCACATGAATGCCAGGACCCAAGGTTTCCCAGCAAAACATTGCCCAGAGCATCACACTACCTCCGCCAGCTTGCCTTCTTCCCATCGTGCATCCTGGTGCCATCTCCTCCCCAGGTAAGTGACACACATGCACCCAGCCATCCACATGATGTAAAAGAAAATGTGATTCATCAGACCAGGCCACCTTCTTCCATTGCTCCATGGTCCAGTTCTGTTGTCAGCATGGGCACTCTGACCGGTCTGCAGCAACACAGCCCTATACACAGCAATCTGCAATGCACTGTGGGTTGACACCTTTCTATCATAGCCAGCATTAACTTTTTTAAGCACTGTAATGAGATAAACAATGTTATACACTTCACCCTTTAATGTTATGGCTGATCAGTGTAAATGAGATGTATATGAGATTAAATTGGGGCGTTTTGTGTGTATATTACATGTAAAAAAGAGAGTGGTGAGTGGGAGCTTATTTCCTTGCAACCGAAGCTGATTCATCATCTGGTCATTCATCTGAAGTCACTGTTCGTTTTGGTGACGTACGACCGTTTCAGATTCATTTCTGCTTCCATGTCCTCAAATATTTCACATGCTAAACTAGAGCATACAGTCTCATTAGTCTGATAGCTCCAGTGCAAAACTAAAGAAGTAAAATTAAGACAACTGTCATGATTATGAACATTGGGTTATCACTTTGAATAAGTAATGAATTAAACGAATATTTCAGCAGTGATAATGTTTGTGTGTTGCGTCTTGGCCATCAGGAATGTCGTGTGTCGGGGAGTGGAGGGCTGCGAGAATCGCCAGTTCGAGCCAAGCGCTACGCCATCAACCCGCTGGGCTACAAGTGGGAGCACTTCAACATCACCTACAAGTGAGACAGAGGAGAGTCTGAGAAGTGTTA
This sequence comes from Ictalurus furcatus, assembly GCF_023375685.1. Lineage (NCBI taxonomy): Eukaryota > Metazoa > Chordata > Actinopteri > Siluriformes > Ictaluridae > Ictalurus > Ictalurus furcatus. Next base: position 7,765,118 of record NC_071258.1, read on the forward strand.
GGGGATGAATTGTAATAGCACAACTTGAACAAACTACAGTAAAAAGTGTTCAGTTCCTGGTGATGAAAAAGAACGAAAGAGTGTAGCTACGGAAAGAAGTCTTGACCAAAAAGGGTCTTGTCCATGCCCTCTCCCTCCTCCCGCTACTGCTGCCATTTCCTCTCCGGCAAGAAACCCGAGATGGAGAAGAGGCACTTCTTAAAAGAACACCAAAATCTTTAGACTCGTTCGCTATATATTGCTCAAAGAAATGTTTAAAAAAAAAGAAGCTGCACATTAACGTTTAGTGTTTATTTTTAGGATGTTCCAGGGCAGGGTGGATACACCGTCACTATGTGATGCATTGATTATTGATTGTCGATGTGATTCACACTAGATGAGCAGACACCACAGCCATCTGGTGCTTATTTAAAAAAAGAATAAAGCACAAAAAAAGCAGTAGCAAGCTAAAGATAGAGGAAGATACCGCGTACTGCTAGGGAGCTCAATATTTGCTAATGTAGGCTTTTCTTCAACTCGGCATTAGTGAAGTGGAGAGTAGGGCTGTAACCAAATATGAATACATTATCCGGGATAAAGAGATCATAGAAATACAGATATGACTAGGAGGAGCACTGTTTATTTGATAAGAAAGCTTACATAGTATGGGGGGTGGGTCTTCTCAACCACCAATAGTGTGTAGCATCCACATGGATGATGCAACAGCAGCCATAATGCGCCAGAACGCCAACCACACACCAGCTACTAGTGGAGAAGAGAGGAGAGTGATGTAGCCAATTCAGAGATGGGGATTATTAGGGGGCCACGATAGAGAAGGGCCAATGGGGGAATTTCGCCAGGACACCGGGGTTATACCCCTAGTCTTTTTACGATAAGTGTCCTGGGATTAAAGAAAGATTCACAGATCATGTGATTAAGACTAGAGGTGTGCACTGAGATCCGTAAGTAGGAACAAGCAAGCGGTCAGATATGAAGCACGGGAGACAAAAGGCCATGAATGTGTGGCGCTACGTGATGCATTTGCATCGTGCCTTCATTCCAGTTATGAACTTGAGTGATGTAGATGAGGTTAATAAACTATCAGAGCCAGAATTCACACACCATGCTGACATTTCTACCGTTGGGTTTAACCAGTGTTTACACCAAATACAGATATGGATATTTGGGGGCATGAAACAGATATAGACAGAGATAGTGGCATTTTGTTACACCCGTAGTGTACAGCATACATTTTAGGACCAGAAATTACTCATTAGATAAGACTTTGTTTGATTTACTACAGCACAGATATTCAAATGTACATGTCGGAGAATACACAACCTGAAAAGCAAGTAATAATAATCATGTAGTTTAAAATCCAACTGAGCAGTATGCAGATGACAAACAGTTACATTGCGAACCATAAGCTAAGTTGGCCAGCCACTTTATGTCAGTGTGACTCCTGAGTAAGGGAGAGTCCTCTGTTCTGAAATGTAAGCTGCACTTGTAAATGCACATCATTTCTCTCTGGCAAGTTTTTTTCCCCCTCCTACAGCCGCTATCCATTTTCCGTAAAGAATGTTTTAGTCTGGGAAACGGTGAAAAACAACACCTTTAGTTTTTGCCTCTTCATGCCTATTTCAACATCGATGCGGGTATTCTACTGGATTGTTATCTTTGTTAAGGTGAAAAGGTTAACCGCTTGTACAACATGTATTTCCCACAGATAATATGCTTGACTGAGTACTGTAATATACTCTGAATCTGAGAGATGTAGTGCTGTACTGCAGAATACTACATAACATGACAAATAGCATAATATGCTAGTTTTACACAATTCCCTTTTAACATTAACTTACATTACGTTTCCCTTTGGCCTGGTTTCAGCGTGTGATTTTGCCTTGGACAACAAATACATGATTTAATGGGGACTTTATGCAGTTTGTACTTGGGAATGCAAAACCTACAGAAAATAGCAAATACAGCTTAGGAGAGTCTGCATTCCAGCTCACAACACAGATATTAGATATTAGATATTAAAATGTGTGGGTGTCTCCTAAATGTGTTTTAACCCAACTGAAGATCAACATCTTTTTTTGTTTTTCTTAAAGAATCACAACGTTCCCCAACACGCTGAATAAAGATGACGCCCGCAAAGCCATCAGTATTGCCTTCAACAAATGGAGCGATGTCTCGCCTTTGACCTTTACAGAAATCACCAACCCTAACAAGAGTGCTGATATCACTATTGGTGAGCTTGGGTTGTAAATTTATACTGCAGATTGAACTACATTACTATGTATTATCTTTATATTCAGACTGTTCCTGGTCTCCACCTGCTTTAGCAGATATCTTAATCTGGGGCATCGTTCATCACATGTTGTGTGTCCCCTCAGAGATTTTAAACAACGCATCAAGGATGATCAATACGTTTGCTGATTTCACCATGTTGATTCACATTGGCAATTTAAAAAAAAAAAAAACTTTTTAACTACTATTTTGTAATGTTTAAATACAAGTTTCTTTTATATTTGTATCTGACAGTTCAGGATTTCTGAGGCAGGATCATTTGGAGTGAGTCCTGTGAACTTCACAGGTTGTCTTCTTTTAGTTCAGTATTAACCACAGTAAACAGGCTAACTCACAAATTAGCAAGTAAACTAAATAATAAAAACTGTACAAGTTGGTAAATTAACTAATTTATGGATCATCGTTAATTCAGCGTGTAAGGAAATTTGTTCACTAACTAAATAAATGTACACACTTATTTGTAAACTAAATGTACACTGTAGGCCTTAAATTTTGGACACCAAACATCTCTTGACTAATGGAAATCTCATTTAATAGCTTTAGAGACTTTTTCATAATTGTAACTGTTGGAACCATAGTTGGAACCTGTACAAATATGGACATAAGGGGAAACGGGAGGCAAAAATAGCTAGACATATTGGTATTTGGAAATAGAACAAGGGGCGGAGGCTCATAGGACAATTGTATAAAAGGGGAGCCCCGCTCCAGGCTAGTCAGATCACTCTTTGGGATATCTCAAACGGTTTGGATCTCATGTACTTGGGCTGAAATAAAATTGGACCTTTGCTTTTCCTCACTCACTGATTCTGTGTGGTATTCTTTGAACTTGAATGGAGATTCGACTGAACTAGCGTGAGTATATCCTTGCTGAAAATTTCTAAATCGTGTTATATCTGTACTGTATAGTGGACAAAAGAATCGTTCCACAGTACTATAAATAAACTGCTCACTGATCAACTCCAGATGTGTTCCCACACAGGTTTCTACACGTTTAATCACACAGACTGCTGGTGGTCTCCGCTGCACCCCTGCTTCGACGGGCTGAACGGAGAGCTGGCTCATGCCTTCCTGCCCCCGAGGGGGGAGATCCACTTTGACAACCACGAGTTCTGGATCCTGGGCAAATCACGTTTCAGCTGGAAACAGGGTACGCATGAAAAATGTTCCTTTAGTGTATGTGGATCATTACTTTGTGATGGTTTGTGCATACTGGTATACTGATTGAAAACTTTATGGATGAGGTTTACGTAGAGACACATGGGTGGTCACACTTTAATTTGTTGTGATTTGTCCACCCCTGAGAGACATTAGATGAAGTTGCAGCTTTTTTAAAAAACAAACAAAAACAGAGCTGAGTAGTTGTGAGTTCAGGTTTTTACTCGGTGATATAACACCGGCTCTTTGACAGTCCTAGAATTTGAACCTTACTTCCTGATACAATACCATTTCCCATATATCCCACATTAGACAGTAAAAAATAAAAGACTGCACAGTAGAAACTTATAAATGTTTATATTATTGATTTATTACTTTGCTTTATTGCTGAAAAAAAATGTAGGCATAAAATGTTAAGGTGTAAAAAAAAAAAATTAAATTGATAGTATTTCTGGTTTTGTTCTACAGGACTGCATGATCAATTTATTATCTGTTTTATTTTCTGTTCTCTCTACTCCTTCACTTCTCCATGCACAGGTGTATGGCTCAATGACCTGGTTCAGGTAGCAGCCCATGAGATCGGTCATGCTCTCGGCCTGTGGCATTCACGTGACCCCGGCGCGCTGATGCACCCCAACGCCACGTACACGGGGCAGCGAGACATCGCTCAGGATGATATCTGGGGAATTCAGCGTCTATATGGTAAACCAGTATTCCGTTACAATTCATTCATATCTACGTTTATTCATCAGTGAGATCTTTTTTCTTTTCAAGGGCTGAAAAGAAAGGGCTTTGCTCCAAAGTGCAACTGGAAGTCCTGGGAATTGTACTTCTTGTAACCTTCATGTGATTAGCGCAGAACCTTAACCACTAAGCAATAGCAAGAAAAACAAACAGAGGAAAACTGTGTGTGGTCTTCTGTGTGTTGTCTTTATAGTAGGCCTACGAAGTTCGGTTTGGCAACAGGCCAATTTCTTCAGTGCTGTTCACTGAGGGGCCTGCGTAGTAATAAGGAGAGCCTACACACATACACGGATTCGCAGCGACAAAGCGACTGGAGGCCATTCATTTTCACTGAAAGCTGCCGACTTCAAGCGACAGTGACCATTGGCGACAAATTGAGAAAGGTTTAACTTTATGCAAATATGGAGCGACTTGGTGCAGAGACTACCAATAGGGGTGAAGATAGTAGAGCGCATGTGATCTGTCTCCTGTCAGATATTAATTCTAGCATTTAGCAATTGGGCAGTTCTTTCTGATGTGTCTCTGGCTGCATACAGAGACACAAGTAAAAATAAAAAAAAGTGTGCAATGACAAATACCATGATTAGCTGAGTAATCTTACCTCATAGGCAGTCAGACTGGGTGGATTAAATCCTATAAGAATGCATTTGTCCAGCCTGAAATACTGCTGGAACCAGACCTCATCTAACCACAGCTCCTGTACCAGCAGGTGGTATTCGCCATGCTGCCTGCGAGTCTCATTTGTTTTGTGGACCCAGACAGTCCAGCAGTTGCACTTTCGTCACAGACAGATGGTCAAGCACACACTGCTTCTCCTTTATCTTGTATGATGTCATGCATATATACACGGGTGAATTTTATATTCAACCGCTCTCCTTCCAGAATGTTTCATTTTAGTGGCATGAAAACTGATTTGTTGTCAAAAGTGGAAAGCTACAGTAGTTGCACCACTCACTGATACAGTTGTGCTCATAAATGTACATACCCCTTGTAGAGTCTGCAAAGTGTTAATAATTGAAAAAAATTAGAGGGATCATAGAAATTGTGTTTAGTTTTTTATTTGGTCCTGCCCTGAATAAGCTATTTCACATAACGGATGTTTACATATAGTCCACAAGACACTATAATAACTGAATTTACACAAATGAACCAGTTCAAAAGTTTACACGCACTTGATTCTTAATACTGTGTGTTGTTACCTGGATGATCAATGATCGAGTTGATCATAGTTTGTAACGCGTTATACCCAACTCTGGTGGTTAGCATGTTTGCCTTGCCACCGCCCTGTTTGCATGGAGTTTGCATGTGCTCCCCGTGCTTTGGGGTTTTCCTCCGGATGGGTTGGCACCGCCCCCCCCCCCCCCCCCCCCCCGTGACCCTGTGTAGGATAAGTGGTACAGAAAATGGATGGATGTATAGATATTAACATACACTATTTGACCATTTTTGTTACTCCTGGCAGTGAAGGAACATCTGTGAAACCTGACACACAAAATATCTTGTGGCTATAAATGATGTGTTTATACCACAGCACTGTTGAGTTCTCGAATCTGAGTGGGGAGAAGGTGTAGATTTATTTTCTATAACAGCATGGCTGCCACAGTAGTTTATTTAAATGACAGGTTTGTAATACTGCACTTATTCTAATATGTTGTTTCTATAGTAAAAAAAACCTTTTGGCTCCATACACGTCATTTACATTTGTATGGAGGATACGCCACATAATCTAAGACTACTACTAAATGGATTTAACAGGAACTAAGATCCACTCTCGTGGACGTTCCATAACAGTAAATGTACCTATACATGGTTAAATAGCACAGAGAAAGTGAAAGAACAATTGTCATAGTTGGTAAGGCAAATTGCTGTGGTATATGAGGAATAAAACACTTCAGAACATGCAGTTATGGAAAAAATAATCAACTTTGTGGTGGTAAGAATAGCTCTGCTTTGTTTGGGCCACGTAACACCTCCATACTCCATGTTCTTTTTTTTTTCTGAGGGTATATGCACCTTTGGGTGATGACAATATTAGATGGATGGATGGATAGATATAGATAGATAGATACAGTGGATATAAAAGGTCTACACACCCCTGTTAAAATGGCAGGTTTTTGTGATGTAAAAAAAATAAAGCAAGTTACGTCAAGTCAGAACCCTTTCACCTTCATTGTTGCACCATATAAATAGGCTATCAAACACCCAGGAATGTTTTTGGGGAAAAAAAGATAAACAAAAAATTTCCAATACACAGCTTGCATAATTGTGCACACCCTTTTATAATTGGGAATGTGGCAGTGTTCAGAATCAACCAGTCACATTCAGACTGGTGTTAAATCAATATCAATTAAAGTGACTGATTACCCCCAAATAAAGTACAGCTGTTCCTATGGGATTTTCCTGACGTCTTCTTGGAAAAACCATGGGCCGCAAAGCGCTTACAAAACCGGTATCGGATCTCATTGTTGAAAAATATCAATCAGGAGAGGGTTACAAATTTTTTTTCCAAGGCATTGGATATACCAAGAAACACTGTAAAGACAATCATCAACTAGTGGAGAAAATGTGGCAGGACAGTGACACTACTAAGAACAGGACATCATTCTAAAATTGATGAGAAGATCAGGAGAAAACTGGTCAGTGAGGCTGCCAAGAGGCCTACAGCAACATTAAAAGAATTGCAGCAATTTCTGGCAAGTACTGGTTGCTCCCTACAGTAAATGTGACAACAATCTCTTGAATTCTTCATGTGTCTGGGCTATGGAGTAGGGTGGCAAGGCTTTTTTTAACCAATAAATACATCTGATCTCCCAGAACCATGTGGAATAATGTGTTATGGTCTGATGAGACCGAAATTGAACCTTTTGGCCATAACACCAACAGATATATTTGGCACAAAAAACACAGCTCATCACCACATGAACACCATCAACACGGTGAAGGATGGAGGAGGCAGCAGCAACGACCTGAAACAAACCTCCAGATCAGCAAAGGAATGGCTTCACCAAAACAAGTTCAAGGTTTTGGAATGGCCTCGCCAGGGTCCAGACCTGGATCCAATCCAAAATCTGTGGGGTGACCAGAAGAGGGCTGTGCACAGGAGATGGCCAGCCAATTTGATGGAGTTAGAATGTTTTTGCAAGGAAGAATGGCAAAATATTGTTACGTCAAGATGTGCCACACTGACTGACTCTTACCCAAAAAGACTGAATGCTGTGATAAAATCTAAAGGTGCTTAAGCTAAGTATTAGTTTAGGGGGGTGCACACTTATGCACCCAGGTAATTGTACTTTTTTTTTTTCCTCCTTAAAATGATTCTTATTGTTTTTCACTTTAATTAATAGGTTAAAATTTCACGATAAAGGTAGAAAAAGTTCTGACCTGATTTATCTTGGTTTCATTTTTTTACATCACAAAAACCTGCCATTTTAACAGGGGTGTATAGACTTTTTATATCCACTGTAGATAGATATAGACGTGTGTGTGTGTAATTGATAAATTCATTATCAGCACAGACCGATTGTCGATGCATTGTTACGTTCTTAATGTTCTCTGCATGGGTTTATGTATTTCTCAGGTTCCCATTCTTCTGTGAAAACTGATTCACATAAGTATAAATACATACATGCATGTGTTTTTAGGCTGCTTGGATAAGAAGCGTGTGTGTGACCCCTGGGCGCGGTTAGGATTCTGTGAGAGTAGACGGAGTTTTATGAAGAAACACTGCCCTCAGCGCTGTGACCTGTGTTACGGTGAGATGCTGGAAAAAAAAAAAGCTTGTCAGTAAAAAGTTACAGCATTTTTAGAGTATTTTTAGAGTATAAAAGCATTTTGGAGTATAAGAGAGTTGTGTGCACCTCAGCGCCCCCGGAAGCTGGGTCTACTCCTACTCCTCCTCCTGCCAACGTCAAGATCAAGATGGTGCCTCGGGGAAAAGTAGTGGGCTTCCGCTGTGGGACCAAAAACACGAAAGTGCCTCCAAAAGTCAGGTAGTGCACACACTTCAAGGGGTAAATTCTTAGGTAGAAAAAGTCGTTTTACATTTTTACTCAAATACTAATATTTATTCATTTATATATTTAATAATTTATAATATTTGTGTATTATCCATTTGAAGACTGATTACACCCAAACACATTTTTATTTTAGATAAATAAATAAATCCACATTCCAAAATCACAGTCGAACTTAAGGACAAAAGGTAAAAACACGATTCAGGCAAAACACATTTACTTAGGGCAAATCCAAGAGAGTAATAGAGAGCAAGGCAAGGGATCAGGATACAATAGGCTTTACTAGGAATAACTGTTCAGAACTTATATATAATAAGTACAAATACAAATAAATACAAATAATAAAGGTGGTAAGACTTCGCAATGTGTATGAGTGTTCATTGTCTTATATAGGGAACAGTATGGAGGACCAAACCTGCAGAAATTTATATATATATATATATATATATATATATATATATATATATATATATATATATATATATATATATATAATAGATAAATATATTTAATAATATTAAAATAAATAAAGGAATAAATGACTTGATAAAAAAAAATAATTTATTTTTAATTAAATTTAATCCTAAATTTATTTTTGTATGACTTTTTTCCTTCATTTATTATTTTCTGTATTTATTTTTTATTTGTTTGTTTATTTATTTTTGATTTCTGCAGGTTGAGTCCACCATAAAGCAGACAGCACGTTGTGAAAGTGGTTCAATATTCATGGGAGTGGGACCTCTGCTGGCGGGAAGGAGGAATAGCCTGAGCTGGTGTGACAACGCATGCATTGTTAGAGGGCGGGGCTAACAAAATCAAGGGTGTAATTAATGTAGAAATACAATTTCGAAAAAATATATTTCAGGTCATTTTTGAGAGTACCAAAGGAATAAGGATGTGTTACAAATGTTTGTAAATGAAAAGTGATGTGAGTGGGTGTTACATTTCCTTATTTTCACTCACACATGCACACATATCAGGAGTGTACCAGATGATATAGGGGAGGCTTTTGGAGCTTAGTTTATACTGATTATCACTTAGTTTTTTCTGTTTAAAGAGTTTTGGTTATTAAAATATGAAAACATTTATTGAGAGGTTAAAATAACTATGTTGTACCAATGGATCATTACTAAGCTGGATGTACTTGGTCCATTTACATCAGCATAGTCTAGTGTTTGTACAACAACAGCTCTATCAGTGTGGTCTTCCACTCTTCAGGTGGTATAAGGACGGAGAACAGCTGCTGACCTCAATCCCTGGCTACATTGCCATCAAAGATCGCAACCTGCGCATCGTGGCTAACGAATTCAACGAGGGAACGTACACCTGCCAGATCCACCGGCGTGGCAGTGTCATTTCAGCTAACTCGTGGGCCATCAGGCTGAAACCGGAACATCCCTCGAACAATAGTTGATGGTGATGGAGTGATGGAGAGATGGAGAAGCACTTACACTACCTCCTGCACTCTCGACCTCTCAGAAGACTCATTACCTCACATTAGTCTCTCAGTGGAGGATATCATGGACCAGGTTCATTCAGAAATGCTTCAGATGACTCAAGCTGAAACACAAGGGCTGTACAGTCAAAACATAAGCATTTAGGCCTTTTTTTAATGTGTATGCATATTATTGATTTATTATTTTGTTTCTTTGCTGAACAGACATTTTACAAAAAGTATTTTTATGCTATCAAGCTCGTTTAGTCACCTAAGATAGGATTATGGTATAGCAATTATATAAATCTTTATATTTGTAACGTCATTCATGCAGAACAATTCGGTACAGTGTCTCAAATTACTCCAGCGCATTTGTGCTACATGCAGCCTGATCTTGTCCCCTTTATTTCACAGATTACCTTTTTATGTTTATTAGAAAATATGCAGTAAACAACATACTGGAGATGGCTGTTGTCAATGTAAAATAATCAGTGAGGTAGACACTTTATCACTTCATAAACCATGCTGTAAAACAGAAAAAAAAAAGAAAGATACAGAAAAGAAAATACAGTGATAGGAGGTACTGGATCAGGCTTTATCTTTATAAACAACATCCATACATAGTTAACACATTTTCATGTAAACTTTTTTTATTAAATATATATTTAAACAGATTCGGTCAGCTACTGTGAGGGAGTGATGAATCAGCCGCTGCAACTGCATCTTTTTTTTTTTTTACTTGTAATTAAATGAATGCATCATAAATGTTTATCTGTATTTATTAATAACATTTCCGCCTCAGCGCTCCAAGGTCACCGGTTCAATCCTGAGCTCAGGATCCTGCTTGTGTGTTGTTCCACATGGTTTCCTCTGGGTTCTCTGGCTTCCGCCAACCTCCCAAAAACATGCCCATAGGTGGATTGGCTATGCTAAATTGCCCCTGTGTGTGAATAGGCTCTAGATCCACCACAACTCTGAACAAGATGAAGCAGTTACTGTAGATGAATGAATGATACACCAGGTTGCCATATAGGTCACTTTGTAGGTGTATAATTTCTGTAGCCTTTAGGCTTTTCGTTGCATTACACAGTTTGGAGCGACAAGTAGCGTTACTGCCTCACAGTTCCAGCATCCAGGATTGGATCCAGGGGCGTTAGCTGAACTGTTAATCACCCAGGGCTGAGCCCAGATTCTTCTCCATAATTTTTTTTTAAAAAACATACTTCTAAATAGACTGTTTCCATGCATTTATTTCTTGCTTGTAAGGGCTAATTGAAAATTAGACCAAAGTTTGGATTTATCATAAAACTTGGTGTTATCACTGATTGCAGGACTACCAGACTGATAAAATATAAAACTTTTTGGCTATCTAACACTAGACTTGGCTAATTTGGTGTCGCTAGACAAGGGGAGACACAACTAAGCTATCACTATGCATTTAGCTGCTACAGTGCCATGTGTTGGAACCATGGAACACCAGTGTATAACTGTTGCTGTAGCAACACCACTGTGACGTCACAGAAGAAGCAACCTATAACGATGGTGTAAAATTCCAGAGCTTCAGCTATTTACTATTTTTGAGCTGTGTGATGGATAAACAGACTAACTTTGTCGAAGAAATTGTTAGTGAATTGGTGGAAAATCTACCACTGCGCCCCACGCGGCATGCGGCAGGAACTGCAGGGGCCGGAGCTGGTGTTTCCACGCTTGATGATGGAGAGAGACCCGCAAACACCCCGCACACATCTCCCACCCAAGGTAACTTGTTTCTTTGTGTCTTTGTTTGTTTCTCAGTCCTCAGAGTTAGGTACATTTCAGTATAACAGGCTGAGCAGAGTGCATATGACCAGGCAGGATGTTTAATTATTCCACAGAGATAAGATCAACTTTACTCATCCCGATATATAAACCTGCACTGTACAAAAAAAACCTTGTGTAAGCACTGAGTTAAGCCTCTATACACATAGTTTCAGTTTGTCAACTTTAACCACACAGTTTAGTTTTGTCATCCCGTTTCTATTGCGCGTATAGACGACCAAAAGTTGTTATCCAGTTATGCTATAAAAAAAAAGAAAGAAAACAAGTGTATTTTCACGAACAACACTTTTCTGTTAGTCGACGTTAACCGCCGTTAAGACATCATGTTATTCAACATGATATCCATGAGAGCAGAGTGTTGCGGGTGCCAATATTATTGGAGGGCACTGTAATTAATGTCTGTCATTTAATGTAATAATAATAACAACAGTCGTAGAGGTCTAGCACATATTGTGTGTAGACCTTCTTTAGAAAGTTAGAACCATTAATCATCCTTGAGGAACACATTTTTAAGAGACTAATATTATCTCTTTATAAAGGATTTTTGATTCTTGTAAAAATAAAATAAAAAATTAAACAATAATAAATAAAACTAATAAAATAGCATAATAACAAATATTTCTAGCTGTCTATGACTAGTAGCCTCCCTAAAATGAAAGGAAATCTAATGATATTTGGTGGTTCAGTGGTAGTATATATATTTTATTTCCAGTCAAATTAAATCTGATTTACTTTTCAACCTTACATTAAATTTGTTCATAGTTATATTTATCTGTTTGCCAAATTCATTCAATAATCCAAAGTAACTATGTTAAGGAACATCAATCTCTGTGACACTGGAAGCTATAATCTGTGCTTAACTCTGCCATGTTCTTGCCGTGTGCCGAGTGCCGTCTGAAGTTGAGCCTAATATGGAGGAGGCCAAACTGAAGGAGAAGGAGGACAGAGAGGAGAAGGAGGAGGCCAAACTGAAGGAGAAGGAGGAGGCCAAACTGAAGGAGAAGGAGGATGGAGAGGAGAAGGAGGAGGCCAAACTGAAGGAGGAGGACGGAGAGGAGAAGGAGGAGGCCAAACTGAAGGAGAAGGAGGACGGAGAGGAGAAGGAGGAGGCCAAACTGAAGGAGAAGGAGGAGGCCAAACTGAAGGAGGACGGAGAGGAGAAGGAGGAGGCCAAACTGAAGGAGAAGGAGGACGGAGAGGAGAAGGAGGAGGTCGAACTGAAGGAGGACGGAGAGGAGAAGGAGGAGGCCAAACTGAAGGAGAAGGAGGACGGAGAGGAGAAGGAGGAGGCCAAACTGAAGGAGAAGGAGGACGGAGAGGAGAAGGAGGAGGCCAAACTGAAGGAGAAGGAGGACAGAGAGGAGAAGGAGGAGGCCAAACTGAAGGAGAAGGAGGACGGAGAGGAGAAGGAGGAGGTCAAACTGAAGGAGAAGGAGGATGGAGAGGAGAAGGAGGAGGCCAAACTGAAGGAGAAGGAGGACAGAGAGGAGAAGGAGGAGGCCAAACTGAAGGAGAAGGAGGACGGAGAGGAGAAGGAGGAGGCCAAACTGAAGGAGAAGGAGGATGGAGAGGAGAAGGAGGAGGCCAAACTGAAGGAGGATGGAGAGGAGAAGGAGGAGGCCAAACTGAAGGAGGACGGAGAGGAGAAGGAGGAGGCCAAACTGAAGGAGAAGGAGGAGGGAGAAGAGAAGGAGAAGGGAGAAGAGAAGGAGGAGGGAGAAGAGAAGGAGGAAGGAGAAGCGAAGAAGGAGGGAGAAGAGAAGGAGGAGGGAGAAGAGAAGGAGGAGGGAGAAGAGGTGGAGGAGGGAGAACGTGCGGTGCTGTGAGTCACTTGTTTATTTAAAGACCTGTGGGCCTCTGCGGTTTTGCAGGGGTTGTAAATGTATCACAAATTATACATTTTTGTTATTATGTTTTCTGTTTGTGCAAAAATGGATGAATCATTATTTACACCTGGAAGATTGAAGACAATTGCATTTTTAATCATCGTTTTTGAACAATGAGTAGGTTCTGATTGGTTGTGGGATGCGGAGAGCTTCAAGGGCAGGAATATGGGTTGCAAAATGTAAAGAGAGTTAGGACCTTCTGATTAAAGACAGGTATACGCACACCAGCATTTTTTGTCACTTGTGTATTTAACACATTATATTGAGATGGTTTGCAATCTTCAGTGTCCTCTACTGACTGCTAGGTGCACTGTAATGGCAGTGAAAGCATTGACCAGCCTTCCGCTTATACCCAACCTGCTCCACTCTTACTATATGGTTGCTATAGGCAGGGTTGTCCTTTATGGGGGTGGAGCTCATTTCAGGGCTTTAGAAATGTAAACAGAAACTAATCTAAGGCTTTTGGAAAGATTTCCAAAACAGCTTTTCTAAGGTCGCTTAGAGATTATATAAAATCTCCTGCACAGATCGAACTCGTGATCTCCTGAAGACAACTCAAACACTGTTCTGTTTTGCCACCCAGAAGCAACTTTTATACTATTAAAAATTACAAACAGCACATTTAACAGTACATTAAAGAAAATGTGCTCTGCATTAGCCTATGTAAGCAACAGCGTAGTAGCTAGAATTCATGCACTAGAAGCAATGCATTTAGGCAGACTAAGCCAAGAAACACATGAAGTTGATTCTCAGTGCCAAATATACTGTATAATGTAGAAATGCCGATGATCCAAAACGATTTTGTTCTTACAGGTCGGAGCAGAAGCCTAAATTAGACCAGGCCGAATGTCCTGTCTCATACAGCGAGAACTCGGCTGAAGAGAAGCTGTTGGTGTCCATGGCTGAAGACCTCCACGCTCGGTACTCGTCTCAGTACCCTGACCGCAAACCGCTGCTACTCTGCCCAGTCAATGAGTTTGGAGTAAAGGTGAAGTATTTACAACACCATGAGCTGTACACTAGGTTCCCAACACAAACACTAGTCACTGGTTGCCCTGATGAATATGAACTGATAAATATGATAGAATAATATGATTCTATTCTCTGTATTGGTGCCTCTGTACTGGTAAAGTACCACACACACTGTTCCTTATTACTAGTGTAGTATTATTAAGAAATGTTATCAGATATATCATGACATTTGTATTATCAGGTTCTATCTGGATTATAAATGAATGGCAGCTTGAAGTTTTTAACACTGTCACAATATGTTTTTTTACACTGTACATTTCTCTGGTATTCAGGACCAAGTATCTCCATTTACCATATAGCTTTGTGTGTGTTCTTATTTTGCTGTAACAGAAGTTTGTGTGCACCACGCTGCGGCGTATACCGATACCGTACCGTGAGCTGTATGCCTGGCAGGGCTGTGCTAGTTTCATCTCTGACTTTTTGACTTTGGAGCTGCTGGAATGTCCAAGTGAAATAGTAAATGCTACTTCTGCTGCTTCTACCCTCGATATTACACTTCTCAATAACTTTCTTCAGTGGATAATCTCACTTGTATACAGTTGATTTGTACCTTGGAATTACTGCTGTAACCATAAAGACTGTCCTGTGCTCACACCAAGAGCATAACAGTATAATAAATACACAAGATATTCATCAGCTCACATTATCAACAGAGATGTACAGACTGACTATTACATGTGTGAGCCATACAGAGCGGTAATGTTGTTCTTTTGTCTGTGTGATTTGTATAGCCGAAACAGCTGTACTCTCCAACGTGGGTGGTGCGGAATCAGAGAGGTACGTGTTTTGATTACGCCACCTTGCTCTGCAGTTTATTGCTGGGCACAGGCTACAATGCGTACTGTGTCAGCGGCTACGCCGTCAAGGAGGTGTGTCTGCTCGATCTGAGCAACCAGGAGTGTCCACTACTCAAACCTCAGGACACGGTGAGTGATCACAAAGCCTCTTCGAGGAGGTATGATTGACTCATTCAGTCTGGATTTCCATATTGTATGATTTTTATATCTGTAAAGTTACTGATGCGGTTACACTGCATTTATTATCGACAAATAGCTAAAACAACTAGTGATAATTAGGTTGTCATGGTTTGCTTGTGTGTAGGTTGAGGAGACGCGGTCTGAGCAGAAGAAGAAACTGAAGTACATGGTTAAACCACCACGAGAGCTGAAAAGCACCTTCAAGCAGCGTCAGGAGGAGAAAAAACTTCAAGAGCATCACGCAATGCTCGCCAAACAGCAGGAAGCCGAGAGACTAAAGGAGGTCAGTGTTAAGGGATTAGAGCACACTGATCATGATACATGCATGTTTGTGTGTTGTGTAAGAGATCATGAAGCATCCTGATATTAGAAAATAATGAACAATATGAAGGCAAAGAACATAACAATGTGGAGTTTTTAGTCTTTTCATAAGTCTTCACACTTTTCAGGCACCGAAGAGCTCCATATATTCCAAACTGCCCCTTTAATGTCATAGCTTTTCTGCTTTGGTTTTGAGAAAGTAGATTATGTAGTTGATGTTACATAATGTATGATGTTATTCTTAGTCCGTGACTTAGTGAGTTTGTGAGTGTGTATGTGATTGTGCCCTGCGATGGACTGGCACCCTGTCCAGGGTGTACCCCGCCTTGTGCCCGATGTTCCCTGGGATCGGCTCCAGGTTCCCCCGTGACCCTGAAGAAGGAGTAAGCGGTAGAAGATGGATGGATGGATGGATGGACCAGTATCAGAATGATTTAAAAAAAACTGTAATGTGCTCTGGATAAGGGCGTCTGCCAAATGCCATAAATGTAAATGTCCTGTCAAGTCATTGCCTAAAGACTTTCTTATCATGCATCGTGAAAGATCAAGCTGTACTGGAAATTGAACCACCGATGAAATCTTGTAAAATTGAAATATCATGGCTTTGGCTGTGTACGCTATAGTAAATTTGACCGATTTTATGTTTCTCCTTTCCTACAGGAGCAGGAGCATTCTCCAGATCCTCTGTGGGGCCTACGGGTTCACAGCTGGGTTCTAGTTCTGGCAGGGAAACGTGACATATCGGAGAGCTTCTTCATCGACCCGCTCTCGGGCCAGAGCTATCCCACGTCCAGCGCGTGTTTCCTCGGCATCGAGAGTGTCTGGAACCATGAGAACTACTGGGTCAACATACAGGACTGCCGCTCCGGCTGTACGGTCAGTATGTGTGGATTTCTGAGCTGATGACCGTGTTAAATGGCGGTGTGAAATCAGATTAAGCTTTAGTGTTATTTGTTGTACCTGCAATGTTGAAAGTTATTGCCTATAAATCTTTTTTTTCCACTTCATGATTATACTTCGTCCGGATCTGGGCGAATATTGATATACATTTTTTTTCTCTTTGTGTCTCTCAGGAGATGACATATGACCTGCGTGATGTGCTAAAGTGGGAGTGCATGATGTTGTCCAGTAGCAGTTCACCACTAGACCCTCCTGATGAAACAGAAGAAGAAAATGAGGAGCAGAATGATGTAAGTATAGCCGGTTTTCCTGCTTTCACGCACCTTCCATTCTGAGCGCGCACTGAACACCCAGACTTAATTTAAACAGGATTACTCCTCCCTAGAGTTTTCATATAAGATTTCATCATTATTCACTAATTAAACTGAAAGCAGGACAGACTATAGCACATAATGCATACAGGAGCATGCAGTTCAGTCAGTTTCAAATGAAATTAAACAAGGATCCTCAAAAAAAAAAAAAAAAAAAAGATGGTCAGAAATGTCATGTATGAGCTTAAGGTAATATTCAGGCAGAAGACAAAACACCAAAATGTAGTCCATCTCACTTATTTATGTCTTCACAATAAAGACATGTTCATTTGAGAATATTGCAGAATATTATCAAACAAAAAGTAAAAAAAATTGTGGAGGAAATCATAATGAATTATAAAGAATAAGAATAAAATTGTACTGAATGCTGATGCAGTTTTACGACTTCTCAGAAAATCCTAGGTTTGCCTCAGGTTTAAATAACAAGTGAACATTAATTTAATCAAATTTCTTATTGTACCTTAAAAAAACCTCTGCTTTATATGTTTTAAGAATTCTGTTTTTTGAGAAAAAGTTTTGGCTCTAGGTTTATAGTGAATAAAATATATAAAAACACATGAAGATTCATGTTGCAGGATCCTTTTGATTTGTAGGCTTGTCTTAAACAGTCCCAAGTAAATCTCCATTTTTAATGGCCTTGTATAATTTTTAATAAACTATGACCTCTTTAATGATCATGTTCATTTATTTTTGCAGGAGGAGACAGAAGAGCCTAAGGGTTATGAGATGCCTCAGTCTTGGGTTACACAAATCCACATCTCAGAAGAAGGTAACTTTTGTCACGTGCATGACCTTTAATAACCTCAGCACACCCGATCAGTCTTATAGAATATACCATTTGATGCAATGACCTCTGTGACCTTTTGTGTTTGTTGTTTGCATTTAAAGATCTGGAAAGTCGCTTCCCTGGTGGGTCGAAGGTTATCTGTTACAAGAACGCCAAGCTGGAGAAGTTTTCCCCTTATTTCCTGAAGGACGGATTAGTCAGAAGACTCTCTAGTTATGATGACCCGGAATGTGAGTTTTATAAATAAGTTACATTTTTCATGGTAAAATTTACACAAAGCTGATGCCAAGTTTGTGTTTAGTCACTGATTGACCCTGCACTTGATGTTTTTCTTCAGTCATTGGTCAGTCCCCCTCCTCCATTTTTTTAAAAATCCTTTCTCCCTCCTTTTTTGCATTGTGAAGGCACTCAAGTCAACACGGTGAATGAGTGGTATGCGAACCGGCATGATGAGCTCCAGGAGAGGGAACTGAAGAAAGCCACCAATGTCATTACAGAGCGTTTCTCACCAGGAAGGAGCTTCGGCCTAAAAAGTAAATGCATTATGTTTGTGTATTATGTTTCTATATTAAACAGAGGGAGTTTCACTCAGTGACTGTCATCAAATCTGATTTAGACACATCATTAATTGTCTGCATTTTAACCAAACACCAACTAAGATTCCCTGCTCTGTGCAGCTCATAGGTACATGACTCTGGGACCTGAGATCGAGCATGTTATGGAGTTCTACAGCAAAGCTCGACATGACAACTTGTTCAGTCGAGTCCAGACGGCGACAGAGATGACGGAGACGTTTCAGGACCGTTCTGACTTCCTGGATTGCTGGCACGTCATTTATGAACTTTTGGAGCCGGCACAAAATCTTGGAGTTGAGCGACGCATTCAGGTCAGAATAGAACACACACACACACACACCCTGTAAAGTACTGCAAGCTTTCACCTGCTACGACTTTACCCACCAATAACCAATATTTTCTTTGCGGTATCATATTAATCACGTTAGCATAGGATATGATTTGACGGCTCCAATGTACCATGGGAACTGGATCAATAATATGTGTGTGTGTGTGTGTGTGTGTTTTTTAAGCAGAAGGTTGTGGCAAAATTCCACAGGGATCGATCCAAACCAGCCAGCCAGGATAGGGCTGAACTAGTTTTCCAGATTTCGCAGAATCGAATTGAGATTACGTATCATCTGGAGGACAACAGTATCATTCCAGATTTTATCATCTTTGAAAAACCTTCTAACATTGACGACCCCTTCTCCGACAAGATGGTCTCCAGCTTTAAGGTTTGACAGAAAAACTTTTTTAAAAATACTTCTCTGCCTTCTAGTGGTCATTTAATTATTGACAACAAAAGCACACTTTCAAGAGTCATCTGATAATTTTTGTGTCAGTGTTTAAAGAAGGAACACAAAAGTGTAATAAATATAATTCCCATACAAACGGAATAAAACTGCTTGCTGTTGAGATTCCTTAAAGACCACCTAGAAGGCTAGAAGACATTTGGCTAACATTTGAGTAGAAGATAAATCCATGATTAAGTTAAAAAAAGATTTACCTTTCCTTTGAGTGGGTTGACATGGCTCTAATCATTTTCGTCTTCTTTTTCTCGGTGTACCTGCAGGTGGACCCGTTGGCAGAACCCTTCACAAACATGGACCTGTACCAGACCCTCATGGCAATGATGAAGGAGGAGAAGAAATTCTTAATCAGTATCAAGGACTCTGAGGATGAAGTAATAATATTTAATATTTTCTTTAAAAAGCTGGTTTTTTTTTTCATGTATCAGCATCTGTATAACTTTATTTGACATTTTGTTTCATGGATCAGTAGTCTTTGCAATTTCTGAAAAAGAAGAGACCATACTTTTGTATATATATGTGTGTCTGTGTGTGTCAGGTGAGGAGCATCTTAGAGGTAAGAGAGCAGGAGGAGAGTGCCATTATGCTTAAGATCTCCATGTACGACATGGCCAGGAATGAGAAGGCACGCCAAGAGAAGGAAAAGCTGGTGAGACATATTATTTCTATATGGACTTACTCACCTTTCATACGTCTATCTAATTTCATTGAATAACACTTTATTTAATGAACCAAATATTAACATTCTAACCAGCACTGTTAAATAATGACTAAAATCGAAATTTTTTCTCCTGTAGAAGGACCTGGCCCGAGAGACGCAACTGAAGGAAGAGTACGAGGATGTGGACATCTTGACTCCGGTCTCGTCTCGGCAGGGAGACTCGGAGTGCCTGAGCGTGCATAGCCATGCAGACTGGCCCAACAACCAAAAGCAGAGACTTATGGACAAGCGCAAGCCCAAACCCAAGCCCAATCCCATCATGGCTCGATTTCAAAAGGTGACGCTCACATCTGACATCTCTAGCATATCTGTGGGTTTTTTTTTTTTAAGACATCCAGGTTATTTGGAATGTTTCGAATTGTGTTAATGCAGCTGGACTGAAGAACCTGAAGACATTTAACTGCTCATCTGAGGAACCTTACCAGTTCTGACACCTCATTATTTAAACCTTAAACTCCCGGGACAGCCCAACTAGTCCAGATTTACTTTCATAACATCATATCTTTTAGTATTTGTTTTAGTGTAGCTACAGCATGGTTCCCAGGTGTACAAACAACATAATGTGGCCAAATCAGTATTGTACAAACAATTTCTTCTTCAAAAACAAAAAGAGAAATGTCTTGGGTTAGAGGAGTAGGAGGCCACAACACTGAGACACAGAGGCCACACCTCCTTCACTGAGACTGACATGCACAGAGGCCACACCTCCTTCACTGAGAGGCTCTGACCTGCTGTTAGAAGCTCTCAATTTGCTGTTATACAGAATAGCTGTTATACAAAGAATAGCTCATTATATTGAGACGTGTTCATTACGGGTATTGACATTTACATTGCAGGATAAAGCCAACCTGCTCCTATCTGAAGCTTATTCCCTCACTCTCTCCGTGTGTGTGTGTGTGTGTGTGTGTGTGTGTGTGTATAGGAGACTCGCGAGCTCCTGAAAAAGCAGCAGTGGTACCAAATGAACAAGTCCAACTTGACAAAACAGGATGAGGAAGAATATTTGACCTACTGCGCCGAAGCCAAGTTCAGAATCAAACTTTTGAAACTGCGCCTCGACTGGTATACACCTCAGCTTCACCTCATTCACACTGATAATCTAAGATTCTTTTTAAATGAATTATTCAGTTTTTAACATGAATGATCACTTTTTTTTTTTTCTTTTTTACCACAGTGCTGCAGACGGTGCAGATCTGATTGGTCAGTAGGTGGTGATACATTTTCTCTAACAGCAGGTCTGACAGGAGGTTGACACGTCACAGGTTTATCATAATCAAATAAAATCAACATGGTCACATACATAACCATACATAGTATGATGCACAGTGAAATGCTTTTTACGACCACTCCAATATATAAAAGAGAACAAACATAAAATAAAATATAATGTAGATAAAAAAATATTAAGGAAAAAAATGATATAATATAATAGAGAATAAACTAGAATAATGACTAGAAACAAAATTACAAATATAATGTAGATTTAAAAAATAATATATAAAAGAGAACAAATATTATAAATATAAAAATATTAAGGAAATAAAAGAATAATATAATAGAGAATAAAACTAGAATAATGGATAGAAACAAAATTAGAAATATAATATAGATAAAAAGATAAAAATATGAACGAAAAGAAAAAACTTCAGAGGGAACTGAAGAAAGCCACCATGATTAGCCAGATTCAGGCCTCTGGCCTGGCGTGTACACCCTCTCCCCTCCTTTCGGGATGGGGGATGCTGCCCTTCCAGCTATGTCTGTCGGCCTGCCGGAGCAAAAGGAGAGGCAAGGGGAGGAAGAGGGGAGAAAGAAGGAGCGAGCAGAAGGGACAGAGCAAGAGGTGGAGCACGAGAGAGAGAAAAAAAACTGGCTCTCCAGTCCACAGACACGTGGTGATCTGGACCTCAGCCTGCTGGGAAGCGATCCTCCACGACGCTGGGTGATGGCACTGGACTTCCTGGTGGTTGGCTATGACTCCTCCCTTTTCAGGCAGAGAGCAACCGCTCCAGCATCACAACCTCACTCTTCCTCGGCGCCGCTGTTGGAGGATGGCTCTCCGACAGCGTGTCTCTCCTCCTTCCCGGGTTTCAGCACAAATGTAACACAACTTCAAAGATGGGCGAGGAGGAGGTGGGAACAGGCTGAACATAAGCATGAAGTTTAATGATAAACAGAACTCAAATATAACACAAACGCTATCAAACGTAAAACACACGTGCACCTCTCTCCCCCTCTGGCGCTTTCAGCCGCTCCTTTCTCTCTCTCTCTCTCTCTCTCTCTCTCTCTCACAGATTAGCCAAATCAGTGCCAGGCGTGCGTCCTCACTGCCTGGCCCCTCCCTCCTCCTCGTCACATACTGACTTAGAGAACTGTAAAATAAAGCGCAATGATTTCTGACAAAACACTTCTTTGTTTGAGAAATCAGTAGACTATATAAAGTACTGAAATTTCCCTGAAATTAATTTTGTATTGAACTGAATTAGAAAGTAGTCTTGCTTTAAAAAAAAAAAAGAGAGACCTTATAAAGTGGTGTGATTAAATTGTAATTCCATTTCCACTCCATTTACAACTCTGCAAATGTGGCAAGAATTTTTTTCATGCTTTGAATTGTGTTGTGTACAAAGTTTTTATGTCACACCAAGATCTTCATCTAAGGGCTGGATTTGCATATAGACATGACTGACAATCAGCTTTCCCAGGAACTTTTCTCATGGCAAAACCCTTCCTAGTGTACACTTTACAGCACCCTGTTCCTCAGTACTCCATGGCCTCCTAGGAGCTTTCTTTCCTGAAACACAAAAACACAAGTCCAACTAACCAAAACCTTAACCCTTGTGTGTCAATTAAAAAAGTTACACATAGGTCCACAGAGGACAAAAATGTCCATGTCCAAAAACTGTGATAAAAATATTATATATTCATATATTTTTCCACTTTCACTGATGTCGATTCTTTTTTTTTATTTTTTTATAACAGCATCAGTTCTAATCATAATTACCAAACATTCATTCATTTTCAGAATTGTAACCCTTTAAATGCTGGTTTATTTACATAATGCCACAGATGTTTTTTATGAAAAAAAAAGAGAAAAATAGTAATTATTTTCCATATACTAAATGCTAAGCAGAATTTTTTTCTTCGAGAACATTTCTGAAATTCACAACAGTGCATGTTAATTTATACGTTTAAAAATGTCTGTTTATATGCAGAATTGCATGTTCATTTGTTATAATCATAACATGTACATCATTTCTTTCCAAGCAAAAGTACTACTGCATATCAGTGGATGAACATCAAAACAGGTGCACATTTGGATGCATAAGGTGCTCAAAGTGATCATGACATCACAGTACCGGAGGCTATTCTTGCTCTATATAAGGTGTGGTACGGGTTTGGGAAATGGAACAAAGTGAACCGTCAATGTATATTTTTTGATTTCTTAAATTTGAGGAGCTAGAATGCAGTTCCGTCTGACTGCTTTTATGAGTCGTCTTTTTCATATGTAAAAGGATATTTAAAAATTATCCTGACCTAAATGTTACTGTACTGTCTGTTCTCGTGTGCATATGGGTGTCCTCCTCCTTCCTAAAAACATGTAGGTGCAACATGCAGTTGGATCGGTAACTCCATATTGGATAAAGTTTTTATTAAATATGTATGAACAAAAAAACCCCACATGGGTTAGCCAGTGATTATACACTTCACCAATCAGCCATAACATTAACACCATCTGCCAAATATTGTATAGGTCTCACGTGTGCCCCCAAAACAGCTCTGACCCATCGAGGCATGGACCTCTGAAGGTGTGCTGTGGTATCTGGCACCAAGACTTTAGCAGAAGATCCTTTAAGTCCTGTAAGTTGAGGTGGAGCCCACATGGATCGAACTTGTTTGTCCAGTACATCCCACAGATGCTCGATCGGATTGAGATCTGGGGAATCTGGAGGCCGAGTCAACACCTTGAACTCTTAGTCATGTTCCTGAAACCGTTCCTGAACAGACTGTTGCAGAGTGTCAGGGCGCATTATCCTGCTGAAAGAAACCACTGCCATTAGGGAATACCGTCACCATGAAGGGGTGTACTCAGTCTGCAACAATGTTTAGGTAGGTGGTACGTGTCAAAGTAACATCCACATGAATGCCAGGACCCAAGGTTTCCCAGCAGAACATTGCCCAGAGCATCACACTACCTCCGCCAGCTTGCCTTCTTCCCATTGTGCATCCTGCTGCCATCTAGTGCCAAAGTTATTGTTATTTTAGTTGTCTATTGCTGTATGTTGGAGTTGAAATTAAATAATGAAAATGAGATGAAAGTGCAAACTTTCAGCTTAAGGGAATTTTTACATCCGAATCAGGTAAACAGTATAGGAATTACAGCTCTTTTTATATGTCCCCCAACCCCCATTGTGGACCAAATGTAATAGGACAATCTAACAATCATAAATTATTTTTAACCACGTATTAAAAAATTTATTTTTAATACTTGGTTGCAAATCCTTTTCAGTCAATGACTGCCTGAAGTCTGGAACTGGACATCACCAGATGCTGGGTTTCTTCCCTGGTGATGTTCTGCCAGGCCTTTACTGCAGCTGTCTGCTTAAATACATCACACTCACTCACTCACTAATGTAAACAATGTGATAGCCTGTGCCATCATTCAGGCCGTAAAATGAGCACCAACATTAGAAATGTTAAAGAAATAGTTTGGCTAAAAATGAAACAAACAATTTTACAACGAATAAAGCTGCCAAAACGTGTAGTGTATGAAGCTAATTTTGTACAAGAGCTGTGCGGCTACTTTAAATCAGGAACATGCAATTAAACCGAGGACAAATGCAGAATCTCAAAAGGAATAAGACTTTCATTTATTGTGACAGATTAGAAATTAAAGACAGTGATTATTAAGCAAACATGACCGAATACTAAAATTAGGATATTTAAAAATAGTCACTTGGCCTTGAACACACGTACTATGACTTTCGCCCTCACGGTAAAATAATTCTGTTCAGTTTTCCATTATGGCAGTAAATCCAGTGTTTTCTAGCCTACGTGTGGTTTATGTTGGGACAGAAGGGAATGTAATAAGTTTTAAAGGAACAATTTGGCCAAAAAAAAAAAAGATTTCCACACACTTCCTCTCACCTCAGATGTAATTGTTCAGCCAAGACATCTGTTTGTTTTAGTTTTGCACAGAATGTAGCTCACAAGCATGAGATGCTTATAGCTACCAGTTTAGTATTTTGCAAACTTCATATCTGAATATGCATATATCGCATCAATAGACTTCGTGATACTGTTTGTACATAAACAGCTTTGTACAAGCTATATGCAAAAATGATACACTTGCATAAAGTCATTTCATATAAACTTGCTTATGTGGTTTCTGTTAAACTGGTAGCTATAAGCTTTCCTTACTCGTTAGTAAGCTTTTTACACCTGTATAAAACTAAAGAAGCAAACTTTACCCACCAAACAGGACTTGGCTGAGAGGTACATTTAATTTTTGTCTAATCTGTTCGTTGTTCGTTTTAAGAGGTGCATGTGCGCGTGCATTTTTACATTTGAACAATTGGAATGTAAAGAACTAAAAAGGTGGTTCAATGGTCCAATGTGTGATGTGACAGTAACACAGAGTCACAGTAGTGTGCGGTGAGTCATACTGGACTTAAGAACGTGTGCACAAATCAAATGTGTATAAAAGATGCAAACAAATACTGATTAAATCTGAGAATAATTTGTTTCCTGGAGCTCTATCTGGCCCTTCATACAGTAATTAATGCAGCCCGGTGCTGGAGTCCTCGTCAGACTCCTACACTAGATTAACTTAAAGCCGTGTTACAGTTTAGGACTCCCAATCAACAGTCAATTGGACACTGTCGTCTGGAATTTAAAAACCCGAATACAATCCTGAGGCCCTCTAGTCCTCGTCGTCCTCACTGATGCGGTGTGTGTCGATGTAGTGAGGAGGTGAGCAGGACGGAGGGGTCTTGGTGAAGAAAGGAAGACGGAAGGTAGGAGAAGGAGAGCGCTCTTCCCGTGAGGGGCTGCTGTTGGGGCTTTGTCTGGGGCTGATAGCCTGCAGCATCCGTCCTTTCCCTTCCTTCAGCATGTGCTTCTGGAGGGGGGGGGAGACAAGAATTCAGGGCAAAGCAACAGGATTGCTGAGTGAAACACCTCATTTACATCAGAAACAAACATACAACACTTAAAATGTCTCATTTTGGGTTAAGTGGAAAGGTATCAGATTTTCTTTTGTCAAAACTGTTCTTTAACAGTAAACAATACTTATTGCATAGTAAATCCTAGGGTTTAGCTACAGCTTGGGTCAATGCATTGATTAAAACGGCAACAACTGATATTAATCAATGCAACAATCGTAAATAGATTGTCGAAAAAGGACAAACAACTGGTATATAAAAATAATTCATGTTTAACTGATGTGTGGAGGAATTTAATAGGCTAGCACGGTGATGTGCCGTAACTGTCATACTTTTAAAATAGACCTTCCGTGTATCATCATCATTCGTGAATTAACAGTAGGTCTACCCCAGATTCTCAACAAAGCTGGTCACGTACGGTAGCAACCGAAGGCTACTAAATGTATCGTATCATAGCAGATTCAGTGATATCATCAAATATCTTATCGGTGCTTTAGGAATCCAAATAGCATACTGTATCATAGCTTGTGGATACAATATTAAATACAGCTGAGATCATTTTTTGAGTGAGATAATACAATGTTGATACGTAATTCTTGTTTGTGGAGATTTTCAGGCATCCAGATCATGCTGAATGTCATGCTGAATGTCTGTAGTCGTAAACGCCTGCTATCTGTTTAAGCACATCAGTTGTAAAGTGTGGGGACTGGCAATATATTTTGCAAAAGTAGTTTCAAACAAAAACCCGGATAGATTTGAATGTGAGATTGCATAAGTATTTGTCCCCATTGCAGTGTTTGTTTTGGGTGCAACTAGCTGCCAACCCTAACCCTAAGTAGTGCTTATCTAAATCGGATGCCATTATGGTTACCACAGGTGAGATGTTTTTGCCTGCTGTATGAAAAGCTGTGCTGAGAGCTGCGATTTCATACAAGAAGCAAAAAGAGCCAGGCTCTTTACTGCACAAGCCCAACCAAGATGGCGACCTCCCGTTTGGCTATATTTTGCTTCAGAACAGCCCGTTAGGAATTAGACGCACCACGTTGTCCATGTTTTATGCAGACTATGTCTAGACCCCACTATAAAGTCAGTAATGTTATTTATCAAAGTTGCATAGAAATGAGCGCAGTTTAGAGTGCACAGAGTGAGGACAAATAAATATGAATCTGGACAAAAATTAATCAGCTTAAAGCTGGGTGGAATTAAGCTCCCATTCACTGGTTCCTTATTTACATGGTCCTATACACACAACACACCAATTTACCCTCATAGATAGTCAGCTGAAAAGGAAAACATTCAGGAGGATACAGTAATCCAAGATCCAAGGCAAGAAGGAAATAGAGAGTGGAGGGGGAAAAAAAATTAAAAATCAGTGAAGCTCAGTTACAAGTAATTGTGTGCAAGTTCGCTGCAAATAAAGATGTTCTTGGAAGTCATTAAAATGGCACAAAGGTGCAGACAAAATGAAAACTTTAAATACTGAGCTGAAATAATCAACTGTTAGCGCAGTTTAATGGGGAATAGGGTGGTCCAATAAGTTTGTCTTCTGCAATCCTTTGTTTTTACTGAAATTAATATTGTGTGGTTGTATATACTCTATATAATACAGTGCCCTCCACTAATATTGGCACCCTTGGTAAATATGAGCAAAGAAGGCTGTGAAAATTTTTTTTATTGTTTAACCTTTTGATCTTTTGTTCAAATAATTCACAAAAATACTCTGCTCTCATGGATATCAAACAACTGCAAATACAACACAGGTTTTTACATTGTTTTAGTACACCTGGGTGACCAATAACAGGAAATACCTCATGCCCACGGTTAAATATGGTGGTGGATCTTTAATGTTTTGGGGCTGTTTTCCTGCCAAAGGACCTGGACATTTTGCTAGGATACATGGCATCATGGACTCTATCAAATATCAACAGATATTAAATGAAAACCTGACTGCCTCTGCCAGAAGGCTTAAAATGCGTCGTGGTTGGATCTTCCAGCACGACAATGATCCAAAACATACATCAAAATCATCACAAAAATGGTTTACTGACTACAAAATCAAGGTCCTGCCATGGTCATCCAGTCCCCTGACTTGAAACCCAGAGAAAACCTGTGGTGTGAAGTGAAGAGGAGAGTCCACCAGCGTGGACCTTGAAATTAGAAGGATCTGGAGAGATTCTGTATGGAGGAATGGTCTCAGATCTCTTGCCATGTATTCTCCAACCTCATCAGGCATTATAGGAGAAGACACAGAGCTGTTATCTTGGCTAAAATAGCACAAAGTATTGACTAAAAGGGTTCCAATAATTGTTGCACTAATTGTTGCACACCTATATTTAACAAAGTTTCTTTTGATAAACCTGTGTTGTGTGTGCAATTGTTTGATATCCATGAGAGCGGAGTATTTCTGTGAATTATTTTAACAAAAGTTCAAAAGGTTAAACAACAAAGACAATTTTTCACAGCCTTCTTTGCTCATATTTACCAAGGGTGCCAATATTAGTGGAGGGCAATGTACCCATCACACTGTTACGTGAGATACATAAACAGAAATTAGTGCCCCACACATCCACCCTGCTGTCTCACCAGTGCCCCGTCTGGCCCAAACATCTGCAGGAAGTTGCCAATAAACTCGCGTGATTTCTCCTCCCACTTCTGGATAAGGTCGATGCTCTTCTCCTCCACCCTCTGCACAAACTCTTTACTTTTCTCCTCCACGTTCCGTACCTTCTGCTTCACCTTATCCACATGCTCCTGAAGGTGATACTTCTTTTCCTGCAAAGATCACGTGTAGAAACAAAGTCTCGTGTTCATTCCAACAGCTGACAATACATATCACATTATTGATGCCTCTGAGGAAACAGTAACCACCCCAGTAGTTGCAGCTGCAGCAGTTTAAAACAGGGTGTATCAGGGAAGGTGGGATGCTAGTACTGCAGTGGGTAGCGTTACTACCTCAGAGCTCCAGGGTTCAATCCGGAGTTCGGGTTATTGTCTGTGCAGAGTTTCACATGTTCTCCCTGTGTCCACATGGGTTTCCCCAGGGATCTGCGGTTTCCTCTCTCTTAGGTGTATTGGATAAATTAAACTGCCCCTGAGTGTGTGAATGAGTGTGCGAAAATGTGTGTGCAAGCATGATGTTCCATCACTCCTGCCTCTTGCCCAGTGTTCCAAGGGATCCACCACAACCTTGATCATGATAAAGTTATTATTAAATATTAATAAATGATTTAATTAATGTATCAGGCAGAATTTAAGAGATGATGGTGACTTAACTGATGCACATGCCTGTGTTTTGGTAAAACCTCATCCCACACATGCCACTCTCTTTATTACCGGTGTACTATTATTTACAAATTTTTATTAAGTATTGTTCTGTATATTTCTCTCTCCCTTTCCATACTTTTCAGTGCCTGTCTCTCCCAGTGCATATTTCAAACATCAGACTTCGAGTGGGGAGTGTAAATAGGTCTTAAGTAGGTCATATTCATGAAGCACTGTCTCTTTACAGTTCCTGTTACAGCATTCCTATTCAGCAGTCACTGTGCACCTCCAATCCGTACTCAAGCCTCTCAAAAAATGCTGCCTGATGCACCAGTAAGCTTCCACTCCGCATTTCTTTTGGCCCATTTTCTCCCATTTTGGTCACCTGCCAATTCCCACTCATCAGCCAACAATCCCCTGTCAGATGATAAGTATCAGCTGGGGTGAGTGTAGGCTAATGTGCTTCCTCAAAGAAGGGCACACATTCTGTGGAAAGCACTATCTATCCTCTTTCACATACAAGAGCTCAGAGATGCCCACATTTAGCTACCGTCACTGTGTCAGGGGAGAAAGAGTATGCCATCCCTCCCGCCGAGACAGCAAGGTCAATTTTACTCCCTTGGTTCCTGGCCACAGATGATCAATCTGTATTTCTGTTCATAAATTTATGCAAAACTGGCCATTTGTCAAAATACTGAAACATCTTTAGCAGCATTTAACTTCAACGAGGCACTTAGTCTGCACGTTTTGTTAGATCACGTCAGCTAAACTGGGCAGTGCACTACATACGTAGCTCGGCAGACCAGCCAACTTTATATACAGTCTCCTCCAAAAGTATTGGAACAGCAAGGCCAATTTTATTGTTTTCATTATACACTGAAGACATCTGGGTTTGAGATCAAAAGATGAATGAGATGATAGATTAGAATGTCAGCTTTCATGTCCTCGTATTTACATCTAGTGATCAAAAATACTGGAACATGTGACTGATAGGTGTTTCTTGTTGCCCAGGTGTGCCCTGTTAAATTGATCATTTAAAGAAATAATAGCTCTGAATGTCTACTCTTGGTTTGAGCCGTAGGTTTCATCTCTGAACACTGCATTTGTTGTTAAAAAGGATAAACCAACTTGAAGATCAGATAGCTGTCTATGGGAGAAAAGCAAGCCATTTTGAAGCTGAGTGAAGAGGGAAAAATCTATCAGAGGCATTGCGAAAGCATTGGGCAAAGCCAAGACAACAATTTGGAACGAATGAATAAATGTGCTCATTTTGCCTTATATGATGAACTGCAGCTAAATATGTTTATTCTGTCAGTATCTTCAACAAATAAACAATTTTGCTTAAATATAGGAAGTGAAATGCAGAGCTGCACAATAGGCTGACTGGTGCCTATGGAAAGAATTTTCTCAGTAAAGGCTCAGGAATGGAAGTGAAGCAGGAAGTGTACTCTGATATCATCAGATAGCAGTAATTGCTTAGGAGTGATAGGAATGTTATTTCTTTAATAACAAGGAGATGTGAATCCAGGAATATACCTCTTAAAGAAATCACGTTCACTATCATGGCTCAATAATGGATCATGGATCTGGAATCTTGAAGATGCACATCCAGTCCTCTCAGAAGTAAGGACACACCCAACTTTTCTGAACTGGACACTGTTAAAGATGTTGGTTGAACTCACATTAATGAAGCTGACATTAAGCTCCTTGGCAGTGTAGCCTCTCTGCAGATTGCGTCGCACATAAAGATCGTAATCACGGACGATGCGTGTGATGATGTCAGAGGTGGAGATGCCCTCTGTCCTTTGTGTGGGTGCGAACATGCCTTGAAATGAAATGATCATTCTTAAGTAATCAAGGCAATAAAAATTATTTTAAAAAACAAACAAAAACATTTTCAATCACATTTTCGCCAGTGCAGAACTTCCTTTATTAACTCTTTGCCCTGTACTGTACTAATTATTTGGCTTGTCACCTACCGGCCTCCTTTATGTGCTTGTAAACATCATCGCTCTCGTCTGAAACGTACGGGATGTCGTCATGGGCAACAAAATCAATCTGCAAGACAGGAAAAGTCAATCTGAGGTATTTCTGAATGTGTTACGCTCAAGTTGTTAAATATTCACTAAAAGCCATGTATGCCAGACATCCTTCAAATAGTCGCTCACTCTGTGTTTGGTCAGGAACTCTGGTGTTAGCGTCCATGGGGCATCCCTGACCACCTCGTCCACGTAGCGACAGTGACTCACTGCATCGTAACGCTCGTCCTCGTTCATAACAGTAAAGCCCTTAAGCTTGTGCGTTAAAGCGTCGCTGCATACTGTGAAAAGAGTGAAGTTATAGACATGTGAAAACGTGACAAAACGTGATCTTCAACTGCATTATTTCTTATGATTTTTACTAGTGTATTTAAAAAAAAAAAAAAAAAAAAAAAAGTTGTGGTTTGGCCTTTAACGCACCATGACATATACTTGTACTGAGAATGGGGCTTTTTTCATTCTCATGCTGTCAAAACACATGTTTGTGTCAGATATACAAGCACAAAGAGGTGTTTTGACAGAAACCACGTCAATCAGACTCTGAAACATCACCAAAATTCAATAAAGTACAGTATTAGTCAAATAGTGGGTTAAGTTTACCAGTAGGCTATACACTAGAGAAAACTACAAAGGCAACTGATGCATTTGTCTTAATGTGTTCCTTAAGGCTGTTTCTTTTCAATCTATTTTTGTTTTCATAATTCCTATAGATGTACATGTTTTCCGGAATGCAGCACACATCCTGAGTGTCAGGTGGCAAGCACTGAAAAGAAATCCTTCCAGAAACGAAGCTGCAATCTTTACTTATTGTGCAATTCAGGCTTTTCGATTTACACTGCCCAAAGGTCACAGCCACCATTTGTTCACTGCAGAGTGGAGCTTCATTTCAGTGCTTTCTCATGTAAATATACCAAGCAAATGGTCTGAATTCTACTGTCAGATTATTATAAATGCGTGTTATCGTTGTTTATGATGAAATAAAGTTGACTGGTTACACAGAATAAGCTTGGTCTGTGTATAGTTGCCTTCTGTGCCCCAGGTTTGAAAAAACAAAAACAAAAAAAGCCAAAAGTATGAGTGTTTATTAAAATGGAGCTGGTTATAACATTTCAGTGGGTTTTTAATGTTTTGTTTGGCACATCACCGCCTCACATTTAAACACAAATGGAGATGTAAAAGAGAAAAACAGACTGTATTACATAGAACAACTAAAGACTTGCTGTCGTTAAATTATGCCAAGGATTTTCCTTCTGTGAACTAAAGGCCTAGCTCACTCTAGATGGCTGGAGTTGCTCTTTAAAACCTTTGGCCCTTGTCTTCACTAAGTGATTAAGTGTGGTTTCACGCTACTTACCGCCTACGATGAGATGAGTGTTTGGAAAAAGACATTTAGCCTGCATCAGAGCTCGGGCGTGTCCAGAATGAAACATGTCAAAAATCCCATCAGCATACACGCGCACTGCACGGCCCACTACACATGAGAATGAGGAAAAAAGGACAGCTTCTTCACTAAACATGTCACTTATATACACTTTTTTAATAAGGTTCACCTTCCATTTCTAGGTATATAATTACAGACTGTAGCCCATCTGTTGCTATGCAGAGTTTGACTCCTTTAACCCTGCCCACCAGTGGAAATGGACCACCACAGGACCACTGCTGACAAGATATTATTTTAATGGTGGACCATTCTTAGCATGGCAGTGACAAATAACACTGTATACACTTACTACATGGCTCATGATCAGAGCAAAGCTGTTGGCTGGATATTTTTGCTCAGTGGACTGCTTTTCAAACTGGCAGACATACTGATGTACACACACACACACCACACACATATATATATATATAAAAACACACACAGCAATGCTGCTGTACCCAATATACCTATAACTGCATCACACACGCGCACTACCATTTCAGTGTTACTGATGTGTTGAAAATGATCCGCCATACAAATAATATCTGATTAGCAGTGGTCCTGTGTAGGTGTCTTTTCACTGATGGCCAGGGTAAACAGATGGGCTACAGTCAATAATTGTATATCTAAGATTGCTAGATATTCTAAGTGTTCCTTATAAACAGGCCACTATAATGAACATTTTTGTAGTCATACATTAAACATATGTTTATTTTGGAAGTCTTTGAAGATAAAATAGACAGGAGGAAAGAGAAATTGTAAGCAAGCACCTGGTGTGCCACAACGGGCTTCCTCTAGGCTCACACGAGTGTATGGAGTGGACATAGTCTCCAGCTGATCAGAGAAGGGTGCAGGTTCTGTCAGGATCTGGAGAAAACACACACGCACGGGAAATCACTTTCAATATGTCCCATGACTGGATTGTTGCCAGCTTAGTGAGTCATAGCTACTGGTTACAATTGTTCCCAATAACCACTCACTTATCACCATTGTGATACGCTGATCAGTCATAACATTAAAACCACCTGCCTAATATTCTGTAAGTCTCCCTTGTGCCACCAAACAGCTCTGACTCATAAAAGGCATGAACTCCACAAGACCTCTGAAGGTGTCCTGTAAGTCCTGTAAGTCGCGAGGTGGAGCCTTCATGGATCCGACCTGTTTGTCCAGCACATCCCACAGACGCTCAATCGGATTGAGATCTGGGGAATCTGGAGGCCAAGTCAACTCCTTGAACCGTTACCATGAAGGGGTGTACTCGGTCTGTTTATATAGGTGGTACGTGTCAAAGTAACAGCCACATGAATTCCAGCACCCAAGATTTCCCAGCAGAACATTGCCCAGAGCATCACACTGCCTCTACGGGCTTGCCTTCTTGACATAGCGCATCATGGTGCAATCTCTTCCCCAGATAAGTGACGCACATGCACCCAGCCATCCACATGATGTAAAAGAAATGTGATTCATCAAACCAGGCCACCTTCCATTCCTCCTTCCATTGCTCCTTGGTTCAGTTCTGATGCTCAACTACCCATTGTAGGCTCTTTCGATGGTAGACAGGGATCAGAATGGCTACTCTGACCGGTCTGTGTCTACACAGTCCCATTCAAAGCAAGCTGTGATGGACCGTGTTTTCTGACATCATAGCCAGCATGAACTTTTACAGCAGTTTGTGCTACAGTAGCTCTTCTGTGGGATTGGACCAGACGGGTTAGCCTTCACTCCCCACGCGCATCAATGATCCTTGAGCACACACGACCCTGTCGCCAGTTTACGAACCGTCGTTCTTTGGACCAATTTTAGTAGGTAGTAACCACTGCATAGCGGGAACACCCCACAAGACCTGCCGTTTTGGAGATGCTCTGACCCAGTTGTCTAGCCATCACAATTTGGCTCTTGTCAATGTCTCTAGATCCTTACCCTTCGAGAACTTCGAGAACTGACTGTTCACTTGCTGCTTAATATACAGTGCCCTCCACTAATATTGGCACCCTTGGTAAATATGAGCAAAAAAGGCTGTGAAAATGTGTCTCTATTGTTTAACCTTTTGTTAAAAAAATTCACAAAAATACTCTGCTCTCATGGATATCAAACAATTGCAAACACAACACAGGTTTATATAAAAAAAAATCTTTGTTAAGTATATCAATGTTATTCACGTCACCTGTCAGTGGTTTTATTGTTATGGCTGATCGGTGTAATCTCTTTATTCTTTGTTTTAAACTCTCTTCTTGGCAGTACATGTATGTAATAAAAGTGATTTATTCCAACTGTAACTATTTCCTTTGTGACTGTTTCCAGACTACACACTACGACTGCTTAATTTTGTCTTGTTCTTGATAGAAATTATGGCATTTTGTAAATACATAAATAGTTAGAGTACACTTCTTTCTATAGGAAATATGTTATAATCTATTTTCCATTCTGATAGACCTCTGTTCTATTCAAGTCGAACTGTCTTCAGGAAAAAAACCCCAAAAAAAACAACTTCCTTCCTCATGTAACATGATTTGATACGCAATTGATCATAACAATTCAATAACTAAGCAGATTTTTAAGACATTATCTGGAGACTTCCAGCACCTTTGTGAGCTACTTTAGCTATTTTTCTTTGAAAATAGTTGGCAAAACTGTATGACAGACTGATTGCAGATGGCTTCACTGCACTCACCGAAGTCCTTCGTGGGATTTTTCCACCTCGTTCCTCCTTGTCCGTGTCTCCGTTTGGTCCCTCTCTTCTTCTTTTCCTTGTGAGTCCTGAACTGTGCCCCTCCATGCCCTAAATGTGGGAAAACTGTATAATTTAATGCTGTTTACCATCAGAGAAAGCTCTCAAGAAGCAGATTAGGTACAGTGCCCTCCACTAATATTGGCACCATTGGCAAATATGAGCAAAGAATGCTATGAAAAATGGTCTTTATTATTTAATCTTTTCATCTTTTGTTCACAAAATTCACAGAAATACTCTGCTCTCATGGATATCAAACAACAAAACAGTTTTGTAAAAATATAATAATAATAAAATCTTTGTTAAATACAGGTGTGCAACAATTATTGGCACCCCTATGAATTCATATGAGAAAAAATATATTTAAAGTATATTCCCATTGATATTTTCCTTATTTTTTTAGTACGCCTGAGTGTCTAGGACAGGAAATTGTTCAACCATGACTTCCTGTTTCACAGGGGTATAAATATGAGGTAACACATAGGCCAAATTCCCTTAGTCATTCATAACAATGGGTAAGACCAAGGAATATAGCTGTGATGTGCAGCAAATGTTATGAATCAACCTGGAAGAGGACATGTGTCTATATCGTCTCAACACACAGAAGAGGATGGTTCAAGTGACCAAAAAATCTCCAAGGATCAGAGCTGGACAATTGCAGAAGTTAGTTGCATCTTGGGGTCAGAAAGTCTCCAAAACTACAATCTGAAGTCACCTACATTACCACAAGTTCAGTCATTATAGGAGAAGACTCAGAGCTGTTATCTTGGCAAAGGGGGGTAGCACAAAATATTGACTAAAAGTATGTCAATAATTGTTGCACACCTATATTTAACAAAGATTTTTTTATATATAAACCTCTGTTGTTTGCAATTGTTTGATATCAATGAGAGCAGAGTATTTCTGTGAATTTTTTCAACAAAAGAACAAAAGGTTAAACAATAAAGACAATTTTTCCACAGCATTCCTTACTGTACAATATCGTGTGATTTACGGTTCAGCATTACAAGGTTTTGTATGACTATGCATGAATAATTTTGTCTGTCAACTAATGTTGAATAATATCCCAAATACAGATAAACGTCATGAAGGAGAGGAAACAAGTCATGCCTCTTTCCTCTTTAACTTCCTCTTGAAAGGTTGTTCATTACAAACTTCTAAATTACCTCAATGACCTAAAAAGGCCAAAAAAAAATAAAAATTTTGAACAAAAACAATTTCCTTTTCTGTTGATGTCTTTGGACGTAGTACAAAGTAGCACAAAGTTTACTTATATAAAGTGAACTGAAAAGACAACAGCATACGGGGATACAGAGTAACTGAACAGGTAGCTGGACTTAATACCTTAAACAACAATAAATATCACTTTGTACACGACACTATACAAAAGTAAATAAATAGCTACAGCTGGAATAGAAGTTACTGACCCTGTTGAGTAGAGTTCAGTCGATGTGCCTGGACTTAGAAGAAGACGGTGTATGTATGTATGTATATGTGTGTGTGTGTGTGTGTGTGTAACCGGGAAGTACGATTTAGTAAAGTGACTAACTACATTTTTTTTTTTTTACATTCAGACAATAAACCGCCGTCGTTTTTTTTCCTACAACAGAGAACTAACACACAAACAGTAACACTCCACTAACTAATTTGACAGCTCCACAGGAACAGGCAACTCTCAACGGAAGTGACGACATGACACGTCACAGGAAGTCTTAAACCAAGCCGGAAGCTTTGGGACGGTAAGAATTCAAAGTCAATTGGTTAATGCTGCATGCTTCAGTATGTAATCTAACAGTATCTAGTGCTGTATTATACGCGTGTTGTGATGTTGGTGTATTAAAGTGTGTTAGTAAATATGTGATTAGATACTATTGAAGACCGAGCTGCAGTATTTCCTGTTGGATATGTTGATGTGAATGCAGCATGTGATCTGTAGAGAGGGGGTTTTCAAACTTATTCTAGACAGAGACTCCATTAACTGTAAACTAAATTACACTGACCCCCCTCAGTACATTTAAAAAAAAACAAAAAACCATGCACCTACACTAAATGTTTACAAGTATACAACAGTATTTGGGCTTGTTGTTTTATCCATAGAGCTTTTTATTACTGACATTTCCATTTATAGGACATTTTTTTTATTTATTAAAATGACATTAGATTCAGGTATATTTATAAGCCTACTTGGTTTTGCGTTATTAAGGTAAGATTAAATCCATTCAGGAACTCAGTACTTTGAGGATATTGAGTTGTGATTTCCAAAATGTAATTTAAAATCACCGATTGCTTGGCTGTGCTTCACAGAACCACTGATCTAGAAAACTAAAAAACTCTTGTAGACCCCTAATATCAGTATTGAGACCGGATTGCAGCTCTGGATTGTTATCAAATTGGATTTTACATGTTTTCTGATCTAATCCAATCCATTGACTTTTTTATGTCAAGACACAGATCTTGAACATAGGATATAGATTGTCTGTCTGATACAGGTCTGGAAAGCCTGGACGACTAAGACACTTAAAGGCATGTAGAAAATATGAAACTCAAGAAAATATATTGGGAAAAGTTTGGATACTCTGTTGGCAAAGTAATTTTGACCCACTATTGACACTACGAGTCTAAATCCATTTCCTTTATCTGCTGCACGGTAAAGGAAATGCAGTGTAATGTTTATCACTGTTTTTCTGGAAAAAGTCTTTAAAAGGTCTGTAATGTTTCCAGGAAGTAAAGGTTAGAACCCTGTTAAAGCCACGTTCAAACCTCTGATGTTAAGAGCAGATTCTGTTTCTAAGGGCAGTTTTACACTTGGCCCAAACAATTCAATCTAATCACTGAAGTGTGAAGGCTGTTTTTGAACCATGGCATAGGCCACATTAGATGTGGATGCTCATAACCGCCTTCAGTGCTGCATGCTGAGTAATGTGATTGGTTCAACTTGTCATGTGACTTGTTGTTTTTACTTTTGTAGTAATAAGTTATACTGTTATTTAAAACCAGACTTTCATAGGACTGGAGCACTGTAATTAACTCACCTTTGTGGTGCAAGTGCTTGCACTAAGAGCATTGCAAAAAATGTCTACCTCATGCCAGCCTGCATGGAATTATTATTACTTTTTTAATATGAAAGCAAACCTGTGATTATGAGCCCCTCCCCTAGAATCGGTCCTGTATACAGACTCAAGGCCCTGAGTCCATAAGAAATGCCAGATCTTAGTCACTTTTAAGACTAATATCTGTATCCTTCAGATATCACAATTACAAAGCTCACTATTCTGACTAATCCTAATTTTAAACCTATTTCATATCTTCATCTGTGGTTACTATGCAATTTTGTGTGTTTGTGTCATCAGTGCCATGATTAAGAGGTTTTCTGTCCTGATTGGGAGGGCTGCATCAGCCCAGTGTCTTGATGTTCCACTATACACTCCCCATCATGTACGATACTTGGCAGCTAAACCGGTAATGCAACCTATACAGAATACAACTTAAGCAAACCTTGGAACTTATGGAAAAGATTGGGAAATGTGTATGTAAGCCATATTTTGAAGATGTTGTATGAAAATTGACTAATTCTGAGTGTGTTGCTTTGTCTAGGGTAGAGTGCATGGCAAAGGTAAGAAGTTTATCCTGAAACCAGTGAAATTAGAGAAACAGGAGAAGCAAGAAGTGGAGATCAAGCAGTATATGACCGTGTCTCAACTTGCTGAGGCTATGAACAAAGACATAGATCATGTATATGAGGCCCTACTGAACACAGCTATAAATATCAATGATCTGGAACCGGACACTGTGTTAGAGGAGAAGTGGCTAAAAGAGGCTATAAAGAGGTCTGGGATGAAGTATAAATGGGCCACGATAGTGGAGAATGAAGTCAGAGAAAACAAAGACATCCAGAGACAACCACCTCCAGACCCTGCTATTTTAGTGAATAGACCTCCAGTAGTCACTATTATGGGGCATGTGGATCATGGGAAGACCACTCTGCTGGACAGCCTGAGGAAGAGCCAGATTGCTGTGCAAGAGGCTGGAGGCATCACTCAACACACTGGAGCGTTTCTGGTCCAGCTTCCTTCTGGAGAACTGATTACATTTCTGGACACCCCTGGACATGCAGCGTTTTCTGCTATGCGGGCTCGTGGAGCCTTGGTTACTGACATCATCATTCTGGTGGTTGCAGCTGATGACGGAGTGATGAAGCAGACCATTGAGTCCATACAGCATGCCAAGAATGCCAAAGTGCCAATTATTGTGGCAGTGAATAAATGTGATAAGCCTCAGGCAGAGCCCCAGAAAGTGAAACAAGCATTGCTGGCCCATGATGTTGTGTGTGAAGAGTTTGGAGGAGACGTCCAGGCTATCCATTTGTCTGCCTTAAAGGGGGAGAATCTGATGGAGCTGGCTGAAGCCACAGTAGCGCTTGCTGAGATGCTGGAACTGAAAGCTGACCCTAAGGGTCTAGTAGAGGGGACTGTCATTGAAAGCTGTACAAGCAAGGGCAAAGGACCTGTAACCATGGCAATAATCAAGCGGGGCACCCTAAAGAAAGGCTGCACACTTGTGGCAGGAAAGGCCTGGGCTAAAGTGCGCTTACTGTTTGATGAGAACGGCCGAACTGTGACATGTGTAGGGGCTGGTATTCCTGTGGAGATTGTTGGCTGGAAGGACCTACCTTCCGCTGGCGAAGAAATTCTGGAGGTGGAGTCGGAGCAGAGGGCTCGGGAGGTAGTGGAGTGGCGCACATACATGGAAGAACAGAACAAGCTGAAGGAAGATCAGCAAGCCATCGAGGCCAAGCAGAAGCAACACCAAGAGAGCTATCAGAAAGAGAGGGAGAGTCTGGCACATCTCAACTGGAGGCAGAGGAAAGTCGCTCGCTACAAGGCCAACAAGCACCATATAGCCTGCAGACCCAGTGAGAAAACCAAGGCTGAGGATCACAGTCTGAGTCTCATTGTCAAAGGTGATGTTGACGGTTCAGTGGAGGCAATTTTGAACATCCTTGAAAGTTATGATGCAGAGGAACAGTGTGCCTTAGATATAGTGCATTTTGGTGTTGGGGACATCTCAGAAAATGACATTAACCTGGCAGAGACGTTCTCAGGAACAATATATGGCTTCAATGTTGGCGCTAATAAGTCAATACAAGACATGGCTGCCAAGAAGGGCATTCCCTTAAAGATGCATCGCATCATCTACCATCTGATAGATGACCTGAAAGAGGAGCTTAGCAGTAAACTGCCCCCGATCAGTGAGGAGAATATAGTAGGAGAAGCCACTGTTCTGGCCACATTTGATGTGACTGTAGGGAAGAAGAAGGTCCCAGTAGCTGGCTGCAGAGTCCAGAAGGGCCAACTGGACAAGAAGATGAAATTTCGACTCATTCGAGGAAAAGAGGTTCTTTGGGAAGGAGCTTTGACTGCACTAAAGCATCATAAAGATGATGTGCAAGTTGTAAAGACAGGCATGGAGTGCGGTCTGTCTTTGGACAAGCTTATTGACTTTAAAGCTGGAGATGAAGTAATCTGTTACGAGGACTCGGAGAAGCAGCAGAGAATATATTGGGATCCAGGGTTTTAAGAGACTGCCCCAAAATTCACTGACATCACTAGCATGTGATGTTCAAAATAGTTATTCTATCAGATTATTATGTCCATATTAGGATGTGACTGGCAAGTTGTGTAATTTATTCCATGATTAAAATAAATGTGTTTAAAAACAAAGTGGAAAACGGTATCTAGTAGCAATGTAATTAATTTACATTTATTTATTCATTACAAATAAAAAAACAAAAATAAAAGCAACAATAAACCAAATGCTAAATAAACCAGATGATATTAAGTGTACTAAATTCTTATAATCTTCGCTGTGTATAATTAGGTATAGAAATAATCGGTTAATTGTAAATCTGGCCTCATTTATAAAGAATAATCCTAAATGTAGATGTCCTGTTATTTCTTAAATGTTCCTATTATCGATTTATAGATGCCCATACATCCAAGATAATTTACCTACATTTTTGGCCAACCATGACCTGTTTATTAATTGCTTATCATCTTAAAATCATGCATATGTGAACAAGCTTTTTGGATTCACCTGGAGAACTCCCTGAGATCTTATATAGTGGGGCAAATAAGCAATATTAATGGCTGGGTAAGCAATTAGTAATATTGATTGTTGTTTATAAATGTCCCATAAGGGGTTCAGCTCTTAGCTGCCGATGACAATTTGTAAACCACTTGGAAAACATGCTTTATGTGTAATGTGGGACTGGTGAGATCCTGTACAAACTGTACTATTCCTAGATATCTAACCATATTTATTCTAACAAATAATTATTAATTAACAATATAAGTCGAACTAAATGAACGTCACATTGTAAATCCATTCATTTATTAAACTGGCTCAAAAGTCCCCAATCAAAGAACAATATACAGTAGCGTACCAGTGCATGAGCATATATACTGTATACATACACTCACCATCCACTTTATTAGGAACACCTGTACACCTGCTCATGTATGCAGTTATCCAATAATATAAATAATGGTGCAGCAGCACAATGCATTAAAACATGCAGATACAGGTCAGGAGCTTCAGTCAATGCTCACATCAAACATCAGAATGAAGAAAAAGTGCGATCACTGTGACTTTAACCCTGGCATGGATATTGATGCCAGATGGGCTGGTTTGAGTATTTCAGAAACTGCTGATCTCCTGGGACTTTCATACACACGAGTGCTTATTTGAGTTAATATAAATTTCCTGTCAGCGCAGACCAGTCTGATCATTCTCCTCTGCTCTCTCTCTTCAGCAAGGTGTTTCCGCCTGCAGACCCTTGGCACAGAGGATGTTTTTTTTTGCACCGTTCTGTGTAAAGGCTTAAGACTGTTGTGTGTGGATATCCACACATCACAGTTAAAGATAATATTTTTCCCCATTCTGATGTTTGATATGAACAACTGAAGCTCTTGACCTGTATCTGCTTGATTTTATTTTGCTCATAGTGCTACTGCCACTTGATTGGCTAATTTGGATAACTGCATGAATGAGCAGGTGAACAGGTGTTCCTGTTAAAGTGGATGGTAAGTGTATATTCATACATAGGAGGATTTTCTAAGCGAAGTTTTTGACAAAACACAAAACGGAGTTACTCTAACCAAGTTGATTTAGTATACATACATACATACATATATATATATATGTGTGTGTGTGTGTATATATATATATATATATATATATATATATATATGTGTGTGTGTGTGTGTGTGTGTGTGTGTATATATATATATATATATATATGTGTGTGTGTGTGTGTGTGTGTGTATATATAATATATATATATATATATATATATATATATATATATATATGTATGTATGTATGTGTGTGTATATATATATACACATACATACATCTTTATATATATATAATATATATATATATATATATATATATATATGTATGTATGTATGTGTGTATATATATATACACATACATACATCTTTATATATATATATATATATATATATATATATATATATATATATATATATATATATATATATATATATATATAAAACATCCTGAAGTGATTCGTCTTATACTACAGGAATTTGCCAATGATTGCCATTTTTAATTTATTAGTGAATGACATGACTGTTTATAATTACATTTAATTTTGTAGAATGTCCATGAAACAATTTACTTCCTGTTATCACTTTTGTTACAGCAGTTAGAAACATAAGACAGAAAAAATCAGTTTCATATTTCACTGGGACTGTAAAGCAGTGTTTTCTGATTTCCAGTTTCACAGTAAAGTGACTTTTTGTTTTTTTTAAATTTTATTTACAAAGCACTGACACCTCAGAATCCTTTCAGAAATGTTAAGTAAATGTTTCCTTACAGAAAGCTTCACCATATTATTGGTTATACGTTTTTCTTTTCTCTATTTGGTCTACATTCCCTTACGTACCAGATGTGCCAACATCACTAACAAGAAAATTGTAAAAGGGTGAAGAAAAATATAACTTTACCTCAGAAACCTTAGTGTATGTCAGTGAACGGAACAGCTTGATGCTAACTAAAGTTAACAAGACGGTAAGGGTAAATGTCATCTAAATAGCTAATTTGTGTGGGGTTTTCTCATATGAGCACCAAGCAATGGTAAGAAAACAGCAAGGCAAAAGTTTAATGTGACCATGGCTTAAGTAAATTGGATTTTCAGCCAGACGTTTTTCATTTGCATTCGGCCTGACCGCTGCTTCATCTGAAAAAAGAAAAGTGTAATTTTCAGGTGTCTCCTGTATCATCGTTGGTTAAAAATCATAAATGCTACAGCTGAACTGTAAATGTTAGCACCTTTGACATTTCTGAGGTGACAATAATAAACAGGTCATTTGTGCTGGGCATGAATGACAATGGCACAAATCAGTTTGTGACAAGAGAACAACAATGAAACAAAGCTTTCATTTAACTGTTTTATTGTTAAAGATCATTCGTGTGGAAAGCAAATAATACATAATTTTACAAATTGCTGCTGTCCAATACATAAACCTGACATTAAAGACCTTCATTTATTTCATCCAACAAAAAAGGTTAAAAAAGAAAAAAAAAAAAGCCCTAAACAGTAATAAACACTGGCAGGAATGCATGAAAGGTGCATAGCTCCACATAATCGACATCACTGTATTGCAGTTCAGGACAACTCTTATGTAACTGTGACCTGAATTAAGACCTGATATTTTGGCACCCCTCTGAGTTAAAACATTTCATGGTGTATAGAAACAGTCCTTTAGAGAAAAAAGAACAGCTGTATGAGGAATCACTGTAGTAAAAGTCAGAGGCAGAAAGGTTTGTAATAACAATGGTGTTCCAGCAGCAGTCTTCTTTAGACTGGAATGTTTGTTAAGATATGGCTTAGACTTTTTCTCTTAATTTTTCATTCCTCCACCATTCCTGTAAGGCACGTGATCTCAAAGTATTGTGGTCACAGCTACACATATTTTAAATAAGACACAAAGAGCTGAGAGTTGATCTTTATCCTTGCCAGCAGAGTGAGAAAAGAGAAGAGAGGACTATTGAGCTGTGATGATGATGATGATGATGATGATGGTCCGGTTGTCTTCTTACATCCCCATTCGGATGCTCTGAATGATCTGGAAAATGGCTGGGGAGAAAAGGAAGATATAAAAATTTTTGAGATCCTTAAGATTAATTTATTACATATTTAAACTACAAAGATGGGGAATAGTGATGACTTGCTTGATTATCAAAAATCCTAATTCTTCTTCTTCTTTTTTATTATTATTTTTTTATAAAGCATCTTATAACTTATTAAAGTCAAAAGTAGCTGTATATAATCATTATTTTATGAATAGCGCGTCACAAGTAAAGTCAGTTTGTGTGTCTAAACTATATATATTCTAAATGTGAAATTCTTCACTGTTTTGAAGCACGGTAGTTTATAGATAACCTTAAGGCGAACATATTCCTACTAAAAGCCACAAAACTTCGATTTTGATTTCAGGGGGACTTGAA
This sequence comes from Ictalurus furcatus, assembly GCF_023375685.1. Classification (NCBI taxonomy): domain Eukaryota; kingdom Metazoa; phylum Chordata; class Actinopteri; order Siluriformes; family Ictaluridae; genus Ictalurus; species Ictalurus furcatus. The sequence goes on from NC_071258.1 coordinate 7,810,076, forward strand.
GTATTTCGTAATTGAAGCTTCCTTTTTGTAAGCTGTGATTAATGGACATTAGAAGGAAAACTAGCAGCTGTAATATGAGCTGGAATGTATAGGCTACTCGGAAACTGTACTAGTCACAATTAGAGTCACAATTGGAGATTTATACATCTGATTATAGAGTTGCAATACAAAAAATAACAGGTTCAAATTCTAACAAAGCTAAAATAATAATAGCGTTAACCTAATAGAGTAGAATCAAATCAGTACTATGATTTAATACTCAGGTTGAGCGTTTCAATCTGTAGCTGTTCAGTATGCTTGGAGTACTTCATTTTAAAACAGACAGCATCACCGCTTATGTCCAAATGATGAGCTGTTTAGATTGGACAGTTCAGATACCGAGTCAGCATTAACACTCATTAGGCTGACTATCAATGGGTTTGGTTTTTTTTTTAGATCAATAAATGCTTGTGAGCTACGGGAAATAGAAGGAAAAGAAAAACTGTGTATGTTAATTTAAGGGAGAAAATGCTGAATTTTAATAGACATCACCCTGCAAATTCAACACAAAATCTAGTCTTGTTGACAGGAATGACAGCAGAGGATTGGGATGGGGGGTGTTCAAATGTACTTTGCCCCTTCTGGTCTTGACATATGTTAATACAAATAGTAATTGAAAGGAAACTGGTAATTGAGAAAACTGACCTGATCCACACACTACAAAGACGAATAAGGCCAGGAGCCAGGGTCCTACTGCTGCCTTCTCGTCTGGTGTGCCTCTCTGCAGGAAAGATGAATAAATATACACACGTCAGTGTTGCTTATGTTGATGACAGGAAGTGATCATGGTGTAGCTACAACAATTCAATCAACAGTATAATGTAGGAAGTAATGGGGGTTATAGGCTTCTTCATCGGGCCGCCTTTTGATTACTATCCAGCTAAAAAATACACATTCAATAGCTAAAAAAAATGTTGTACTCAAGTATCACCTAGAAGCATTTAAGCAGGCTAAATCAGTGTTTAGATAATTCAATTAAGCTTCAACCTACTGATGACTTGGCCACATTCCCTCGTTGTGTGATGTTTTTGCTGTGCTTCTCGTTCGCCATGCGTATCCTCTGTTTCGCCACCATATTTTCGGTCTTAACGTACAACGATTTCAAATTAAGTCGTGGCTAAATTAAATTTGAAAATAAAAACCCCAAAGCAAACCTTTCCCTCTTATGAAAAGATCACTAGCTCTCCGTTGTACTCCGAGAGATGTCTACGTAAGCACAAACACGACTCCGCCCTCGAAACCTCTTTGTGCATACGTACGCACGAGATGACCACGCCTACTAACCCATACGTGCATACGTACTCAGGGGAAAGACTCCGCCCATTAACCCGTGCGTTTACACGTACGCACACTCATGAACCCGCCCCTTAATTCGGATGTGCTACGTAGGCACAAGGATGACTCCGCCCACTCGGCTTTATTCCGCCGTCGTGGCGAATCCAGACTGAGTGACGCTAGGGGGAAACGCCCCCTGAACTCAACTATGACCTGAACTGAACGACGAATTTGATTGTTTCAATCGAAAAAAAAGTTTGATCATCCATAAGCGTTTTACACATCCCTGTCCGTTTTTTTGTACCCTGAATGAATTTGTGTTTTCTTTATTTCTTGTGTTATAATATATTTTTCTTTCCATATTCAGGATATTATTAATGTTATTAATACAGTTGAATGTGTAATAAAAAAACAATAATACAAAATAAATAATGAGCATTTATTCATTCATTCATTCATTCATTCATTCGTCTTCAGTAAGCCATTTTTCCTGATCAGGGCCGCAGTGAATCTGGAGCCAATCCTTTTAACACTGGACACAAGGTGATGTGAGATGCCAGTCAATCACAGGTCACCAGGCACACACATTCAACATTCAAACACTCATTCACATCTAAGAGCAATTTAGTGTAGACAATCTACCTACGGACATGTTTTGGGGTAGTGGGAAGAAACTGGTGAACCAGGAGGTAACCCACATGAACATGAGGAGAGCATGTGAAACTCTGCACAGACAGTAATCTGAGAACTGAGGACCCTGGAGGTGTGAGGAAGTCATGGTACTGACTGGGACACCGTACCACTCTTAATCATATGCATAAATAATAATATCTTTGAGAGATTAATAAAATCTAAAGATTTTAGGGTGATTTGCCTGTCTGTAAGTGTTTCCCCAGTAAAGGCCCAAGTATTTAAATATTCTTGTGAAACCCTAATAGCTTATAAAATCTAAATATAATATATAAAATATAAATATAATATTATTATTATATATTAGCACATTTCCACTCCAGATGGTTTCATTGCTGTCATTTAGAAACAACTCAATCAAGAATGTTTCCACATTTCCCTTATTCAGCTATTATTTGTTTATTATCAATCCCTCCATCCATTTTCTGTACCGCTCATCCTACACAGGGGAGCATGGAGACTACCCCAGAGGACTTGGGGCACAAGGGGCATACACCCTGGACAGGGTGCGAACCCATTGCAGGGCACAATCACAAATACCCACCCATCCTTCCATCCATCATCTGTACCGCTTATGTCGCAACAACAACAATACTACTACTAATAGTAATAATAATAATAATAATAATACATATTTAATAATCGTCATGCAATTCGAAAAAATTATAGATATAATTAGATAATTTCTCATTTAAATAGATTTTTTTAAAAGCATTTAAAAAACATTTTTTAAAAATATTTTTACAAATCTTAGACCAGCCTGTCACGTGGGCGCGTCCTTTCGTGACTACTTCCGTTTCAACATGGCGCCTCCCATACCGCACTTAGCAGGTAAGCAGATTCATTTAAAGCTATTATTAACACGGATAGTTAAAGTGTTGTTGCGTTTTACACGTACATGGATGTTACGTGAAGTAGAGTCGGTAAGGAGTTGATGTATATGATATCTCGCTGGGTTTCTGGATGAGAGAAACACAGACACCGACTCCGGTCCCACGTTTACTATCGAACTACTGTTACTGTAACACCATCACGATCTATCTGTTGTAATAACAGTTCGAGGGTCAGATGGGACAGTTCTGCTCCGCGGACCACCGAACTGTGAGGAAAGTCCGACTTTCCACCGGTGAGCTTTTTATTTATATGAGCAGAATTGAGCACAGGATGCTTTCAGCGCTAATTTGACCTCATCTATAACTAAGTATCATCTTTATGTTTCAGAGATGAACGACAGAGCAGATATGTGACCTTCAGCAGGGATGGCACTTTGTTTGGCTGGTGCAATGGGGAGAAGTATGTATTAACACTCATCACACACAATAGATTGATAGCCCCTGGTTAGCTCCTGGTAGAGATGTCTCAGGCCCCTCCCACTGGACGGAGATCCCAGGGCAGACGTCTCACAACTGGCTTTGGAACATCTGGGGAACCCCAAGAGGAACTGGAATTCCTGGCTGGGGATCGAGAAGTCCGGACAGAACTTCACCACCAGGAAAAACAGAAGAATAATCAATCAATCCATTAATGAGCTATATTTGCATTTATTAAGTTACATCAGGCATGTTTGTGAAGGTTTACTGAGAAATAATTGTGGCTTGAAATGTCCGTGTCCCCCCCCCAATTTTTTCCACAGGGTCAGCGTGATTACAGTTGCGAACGGAGATTTGGTGAAGTCTTTTGATCTACCAAAAACCACAATGCTGGAATTTTCTCCTCTTAATAAAATCCTGGTTACATGGAAGCAGTACACCAGTGAGTATAATGGGAAGGCTTCTAATGGGAACATGGCTGTGCAATGTGATATGTGTGATTTGCTTATTATAACACACCTACTGATATTATTGATGAAGAAAAATCACCAGACTCTCTAACTGAACAAGACCGGCTTTTGGGCCAGCTCCATTGGTTTATAACTCTGAAACATTCCATACATCAGAACATTACGAAGTAATGATTTTGTGTAGAGTATGATTATATAGTTTAATATAGTGTGTATATGTGTGTGTGTGTGTGTGTGTGTGTGTGTGTGTATGTATATATATATATATATATATATAATGTATAGTATGATGCAGTGACTTTATCATGGGTAAAGGGGTTTTAGGCACTCCACTTTTTCCACTCCCCTTTGTGTCTTACCTTTTAAGAAAAACCCTTACCTGTGATGTAATCTCTGTAACTCATGCCCTTTTGTTGCTCACTGCTTTAGTAGATGAATCGTGGGAGTACTAATGATAGGAATATCTACTGATTATGCAGCAATATAATTAAACAATGTAGAAAGTAGCGTATTTAAAATATGAGAAATTTTCAGTATTCACAGGATACAGTTTGCTACATGTTATAGTAATTCTCTGTATAATCAGTTAGTAGAAACTTCTCATCATGAGTGTATTCCTGTAATATTTTAGAATCACAAGATAATCCTCAGGGTGAGGCTAACCTCCAGCTGTGGGATCTGCAAACAGGCAACTGTACCAAAGCATTTTACCAGAAAAAATTAGAGGGATGGTGAGTAACTAATACAATAACAACATGGTTGTCAAGTCACTCGCATTCATTTGAATGAATTAATCAGTCCTAACAAGGTGTGCATAAGTCTCTTACCATCAGATGAAAACCCATCAGATGTTGCTGTGGCTAAATTCTGTCAAAAAGATTACGAAAAATATTGGTTTGGGTGACAATTTCCAGCCTAAGACGTACAGTACAATATATTGACACCTCAACTTTAAAAGAAAAATAAATATATTTCAACAAAACCACGTGGAAATGTTTTATTTAACCACTTTGACTGACATGCACAGAGAATCGTTGACAGGGAGAAACAACAAGTGTGCCAAGATAAATAATTTTTTAACATTGCTCAAACCGCGTGTATGCAATCAGACTTTATTGATGCAGAAATGCAGCTGTATCATAAATACTTAGAGCAGTGCACTGATTCAAATCTTTACTCTCCAAATTTTAGGTCGACTGAAGTCACATGATTTGTACCTAAGTTTGTCATCAATATTACTTTTGTTATTTGTCAAATGATGAGTGCGATGCTGGGTTTTAAGGTGTCCAGGTTGGGCAGATGATGAAAGCGTCGCAGTGAGATGTGTGAACAACGAACTTCATTTCTTTGAGAATAATAACTTCGGTAAGGCTTTGTTTCTCCACCATTTTTGTTACAAGTACCACATAAACATGTTGCAGCCGAACAGTTGTGCAATGTCTTTTTAGAAAATTCTACGTGATCCTAATGAATGTTAATCAGCTGATGTGTGTCTCGAAACGTGTGTTTTGCTTGCGTGTAGAAACCATTGCCAACAAACTTCATCTTCAGAAGGTATCAGACTTTGCTCTGTCACCAGGAAACCAGCCAAGCAAGGTATTGCAAAAACTGTGATCCCTTGAGCTCTGTTGAAATCTCAATTCTGATTGGTCAGAAGGTGTGGATTAAGTTTGTATGCCAGCAGTTGTGTACCGTAGCAACAGTAGTGCCGACTGAAAAAATTATAATTGTTGCGCTCTCGAGTGGTGCAGCAGAAAGCTGTTCACCCTGATGCGACGGTCATACGTAGCCAGGAACCAAGGCAGCAAAACTGGCTGTGCTCTATATGTGGGAGGGAGGTTATACTCTCTTTCCCCTGTCAATTAGATAAACGCACCAATCACAGACATCTGTGAGCTCATGTATGCAGAAGAGGTCAAGTAGAGCATTCCTGTGATTGTGTTACACTGCCCTGTGATGCTGCAGCAGTTCTAAAAGATAAAGTTTGCTGGAAGAACCATGGAAGAAACCAATACCCTCTCCGATTGGTAGTTATTGTGTGATAGGGAGAGCTGGCTTGTAGGTGGGAATTGATAGGTGACGTAATTCGGGGGATAAAATGCATAAATATATAAATAAAAAATTGTTACTGTTGACAAATTGCTGTGGTTAAAAAAAAAAAAAAAGAAGAAGAAATGTTATCAGAAAATAATCTTTGGGATGGTAAGTGCTTTGTGTCGGACCACATAACAGCACCATGTCATTGATTATTTTCCTAAAACAGCATGCCCACAAAGTGTTTTATTCCTTACTTCTCTAATCCTGATTTTGATTAGGACACTGACGGAGCCAACATAAACGGTCAGTAGTTCAGACACTGTATCAGCAGAGAGAAATTCAGTCTGCCCTATTTTTCTGAAACTGTCCTAGAACTCTTGTGTGATGAACAGATTCCTATCTTCTGGAAGGCTCCATGCAGTGTTCCTTGAAACTTTGCTCAAAATGAGTTTTCGTACAATAAAGCTGTCCTTTCTAAATTTTATCTCAGGAGTACATATACAGTTAAAAATGCGGGCTACCTACACAGCCTACACCCCTGTTAGGGACAAACAGGATATTTTGAAGTGAGCACAATTAGTAATATTTGTGTGTTGAATATCGTAATTATTGATATAACTGATTATTGTCATGTGCCAGTTTATGTGTACAGCTAATCATTTAATCTCTTTGTGTTACTCAAGGTCGCTGTCTATGTTCCTGGAAGCAAGGGCGCCCCTTCTTTTGTCCGACTTTATCAGTACCCTAATTTCAGTGGTCCTACCTCAGCTCTAGCCAACAAAAGCTTTTTCAAGGCTGATAAAGTGACTATGCTGTGGAACAAAAGAGGTATCTGTATTTTCCTTTTTATTTTTATTTATTTATTTATTTTACATTTTCTTAAAAGCAACTTGCATGTGAACATGTTGACTGACTTCTGGGTTTCTGGCAGTCCTGAGATTTAAAACTCAACCGCAACCATCTGGTCACTAGAACCGGACCTTAGCTTTGAGCGTCCAGCTATCACTATTTGTCAATGTCATGCCTTCAAATGTATTAATATTCAAAATCGATAAAGCTAATACAATATCTTGAAATGTGTGTGTATGGATATTTGTTACTGACTGTCTTAATTCTTCCCTCTCCTGTAGCCAGTGCGGTTCTAGTGACAGCTAGCACAGAAGTGGATAAAACTGGCGCATCGTACTATGGGGAGCAGACTTTACACTATCTCGCAACAAACGGAGACAGTGCAGTGGTCCAGCTCCGTAAGTGTCTTTTAAAAATTGAAACCATGCAGTTTAAATCCCCATAGCGTTAAGGACTTCGACAGCTGTGTTGACTGTTACGGCAACCAGGAAAATATGTTATGCCATGTCTCAGTTCACCTACTTTATACCATGCACTAAAATTATTGTGAAACATTGTGTACTCTTTTTGAGAAGGAAAAAGTACATACTTTGAGTGTGTAGCAAGAGTATGCAAGTACTGGGACATATTAACACATCTTATAACGGAAGAGATCGTTGTTGCGTAGTTACGCATGCTGTCACTGTAAACAAACTTCTGGTTGCATTTCAGCTTTTCTTCATTCATTCATTATTCCTTATATAATTTATACTATAGAATGTAATTTAAAATTCCCTTGAATTATACATCAGTAACTAAAATCAGTGTGTGGCTTGAGGCAGACTTTTTTCTTCTGTAAATGCTTCTTGTTCTTTAATTGCGATATTTTGAGGAAATTTCAGACTTTTTTTTACTTTAAATTGAGTTAAGAAGTTGAAGCTATACTCCAACATTTACCTGAGTCTTTATTGAGATGAGTAATTGCAGTAAGTGTATTTCTTACACATGTTGGACATTGTTTTGGTAAAGTACTGAAGGTAAATTACCTAATAACTCTATACCGCTAAGGTTTTTGTTATTTAAAGTCATCCACTTTCCTATTTCATGTTGTAAGCACTGTGATATTATGCAAATAATATAGTATCGGCTCCACCCCCATTTTATCAAATGTTCTCTTGTTACTTGATATTCTCTTATGTACAGTTTTGCTTCTTTCTCTGAACAGCAAAGAACGGCCCTATTTATGATGTGATATGGAGCCCCAACTCTTCGGAATTCTGTGTCGTTTACGGCTTCATGCCTGCCAAAGCCACAGTGTTTAACCTTAAGTGCGAGCCCATTTTTGACTTTGGAACAGGTCCACGCAACGCTGCTTTTTACAGCCCGCAGGGCCACATCCTGGTCCTGGCAGGCTTTGGAAACTTGAGGGGTCAGATGGAGGTGTGGGATGTGAAGAAGTACAAGCAGGTGTCCAAACCCCAGGCCGCAGACACCACGTTCTTCTCCTGGTGTCCTGATGGAGAGCACATTGTTACGGCAACCTGTTCACCCAGGCTCAGAGTCAGTAATGGCTATAAGATCTGGCACTACACCGGCACAGTTCTGTACAAGCAGGACACACCAGCAGGGAAAGAACTCTGGGAGGTGGTCTGGCAACCGTTCTTACCTGGAACATTCCCAGAGAAGGCGGTGAAGTACCAGGCAGTTGCAAGCGAGCTCGGCAGCACTGAAGCCAAGCCTGCGCAGGCCTACCGGCCTCCTGCCCTGCGCAACAAACCAGAGAGCAGTAGCACCAAACTGGTGAGCGCATATCATCGAACAAGGACAGCAGGGTAGCACTTTCCTCAAGCATCTTCCTATCTGAAGATGTTGATTAGTTACTATGGTTACTAGGTGTTAGCAAATTAAATTAGTAGGTAAAAATTAATATTTATGCCACCTCATGGTCTGTGTTATCCGTTTCTGTTCTGCCGATGCGAGTGTGTTATCAAAGCTGATTCAAAATGTCTCCCATTCTGCTAGCATGAAGAGGAACCACCACAGAACATGAAGTCTGGTGCTGGAGACAAGCAGATGTCCAAGGCAGCTCTGAAAAACCAGAGAAGACGGGAAGCAAAGAAAGCAGCTAAACAGGTGTGTTCTGGTCATTTTCTGCATTATCTGTATTCAAGAGATTTTGTTTTGGAACTTAAAGTACCTTATCCAGTGATGTACCACTATTAACCAGGGTTACCTGAATCATCGACATCATAATATTCGTTTACAAAATACAATTAAATATAAGCTAGAAACGAGTGTCAGTGATCATTTTTCGTGTATGTTGGCCATGCAGTTTCCTCTGTTAACAGATATATCAGTGTTCCAGTATCTAACCTAACTGTGGGATTGATTATCTACATTATTTACAAATTATTCTTGGCATATCGGTTTGTTTCTGTCAATACAGGAAAATAAATCTGATGACGTTCCCACTCCACCTTCAGAGCCTCCACCCACCAGACAGACTCCTGTAGAGTCTACACACGGAGATCCTGAAACTGACAAAAAGATTAAGAACTTAAAAAAGGTATGTTAGGCCTTTAGCAGTTGAGGATTAAGGGGCATTGATTTCTGGCCCTACAGTGGCTTTCTCATAACCTTACTGTTACTAGAGCAGAACTTTCTGATCAGTGTTCAACATACTACATACGTAGACAGTGCAGTTTATTTAAAAACAGCAGGGCGTGCTGTTGTAGGAAAATAATCAACGACAAGGTGATGGTGGAAGTGATTAGTTGCCAGAAGTTGATTATTTGCCAACAGCTTGCCACGAAGTGTTTTATTCTTCTTATGCCACAGCGATTTGCCAACAGTGTTTATTAATTAAAGAGCAGCATGCCATGCAGTAATGCAGCTTGTCATGTTACAAAGCATTTACGCTGGAGACTCCTTCCATAAAGGTTCCGCATCCACCATACAAGTCCCTGCCCTGTGGATGAGCTGTTACTATAGAAACGATAATGTATTAGAACAAGCAGATTAATATAAATTATTTGAGAACCTTCTGACCTTCAATCGGATTTGAGACTTCAACGGCGCTTTGTGGTATAAAAGCAGCATAATGTGCAATATTATAAACTCATTTTTATATTTGTTTAGCAAACAAAATTCACAGAATTACCCACTTACCCCAGATTGATCCTTCTTTATTTTGCACTGGAGCTACAAAGCTAATGAAAACTTCAGGGCCAAAACATTCGTAGCGGCCATCTTCCGCTATTTTATAAAACCGTTTATGTAGTATTAGTAGTATTACTGAGCCAAACGATGTCTTTTGAGGTGCCTGTGTTCGCACATTGCTAAACTACCTGCTGTCAGCTTGCTAGTTACGTTTGCTGTATTTGGTGTGAGTAAGAAAACTGTGTATGTGTTGGGATGAGCTGCTACTTTAGGTTTTATTTAAATGGTATACTAGGCGGAGGCTAATCTGATTCTGTTTATTTGGTTCAGAAATTGAAGGCTATTGAGGAGTTAAAGGAACAACAAGCAGCAGGCAAACAAATGCAGAAAAATCAGGTACCGGACTTTATTTTATTTATTTTATATTATTTTTAAAAAATTTTTTAGACGTATGACACTGGCCTTGTTTATACTCTTCCATGAATATATACAGTACGTATTGCTTCATAACGTTATAAAGAATCCGTGAATCATGCGGAAAACCATCAATTCCTTAAAACAATATAACAATGTTTAAATCTCATCCCACAGCTGGAGAAGATTCAGAAGGAGGCACAGCTGCTGAAGGAGCTCGAGAGCCTAGAGTTAGGGCTGTAACTAATTTTCTAGACCATTCACAGCACTACTGTTCAATAGCTTAATGCATATAAGGAGCTGAACCAGAGCACATGCTGGACTCGATCCCAGATAAACATAAACATTCATGAACAAATAAATGTGTTACAGTTTATTCTTCCTCTTTTAATCAGTGAAACGTTACCTGGTCCCCTGAAGGCATTATTGCTATGCAATATTCTGTAAAGATTATGAGGGAAGCTTTTTCAGTGCACACACAACAGTCTGAATGATCATGTTACCATGTTACCATGAACCTTGGGTTGTTTTTTTTTTTTTTGGTTTGTTTAAAAAGTTTTTTGTCCAGGCTTCCAAATATATGTTGTGAAATTTCCATCAGCAAGAAAAATAAAGAACAGTCAAGTACACCATGAATATTTATTTTATAGTTTCATTTAGATCTAATTCCATCTAGATCAGAGGGGTTAATCTGTGGAATTGATAACTAGTCCACTACTTCTCTGAATTATTCCTACTGGTCAACTAGTTAAAATTAATACATACAACCCTTTATATAGGCTATATACAATTTAAAGCAATTTTTTCTGTAGTTTAAGTGTGCGGTTTAAGAACTGTAGATTGCTTGTTATGTGTTTCATATGAATAACAGTGCAATTAAAATTTCATAAATTAAAATACCCCCCTCAGGTTTTTTTTTTTTTTTTTTTTTTTAAATTGTACCCTGATGCGTGACAACATTCCAGTCATGGTCTGGGTTTGTAGGCCGTCTGTGCACCTTTTACCATGTCATCACTGTAGAGGACTTATTCTCTGGCTTCAATTCATCAGCAATTTGATTTTCCGTTGAAAGGCATTTGGACGTCTAGATACCACTGGGGTCTGTGTGCCAAAAGCTCCGGGCAGGAAGATGCCTGAATACCAGCTGGTTTAGGAAGATTTATGTGTCAGCAAGGTTGTTTTGACTGTTATAAATGTATAGGTAGTACTGTGTTTCCTTTTTCATCTTGACCACACTAATTTTACATAGTGAATAACCCTGCTGAAAAAAACCTGCCAATAAATCCTTCATAAAATTTGTAATGGTTTTAATGCTTATAATGGGAATTCCATTGGTTTTAATGGAAACTGTAATAATCCCTGTGGGCTTCTACTGGTAATTTGTTGCTTTCTATTGGTGGCATGTTATGTCTAGTGGATACCATTAAGGACCAGTAATGGTTTTAATGGTTAGCTGATGGTTTGTAATTGTATTTGTAGTGGAAGCCATTAGAATTTCTGTGATGGTTTGTATCGTTTTTTTTTGGGGGGGGGGGGTCAGCAGGGAATGCCATGAATGCTGTTCACTGTGATGATATTCATTCATTCATTCATTTTCTTTCCACATTTCCTGCAGCCTGCAAATATCATACATGTTTGTGCCTAGATCTATACATATATATAAACTCCATGTTTCATGTGTTCATGTTTTCAACACAGCACGGGATTGGATGGAGAAATCAGGAAGCTTCACAAACACAGCTACACAAACTTCATGCTAGAACATGTTGGGCCTCCTTCCTTCCAGTTTAGGGAAACGGTGACGCTACAACACCCGAATACAACTGGAATAAAGTTGGTTTGACGTTGGACGTTCGATATTCGCGGATATGCGGACCGTCTCTAAAGTTACATACGACATTTTTACACGCGTTTCTAACTACAATAGCATTTGAAGGGAATGACTTACAGTCATATAACCAACTGTAAAGTGTTCATCTAGGTGTCAGCAATGATGCACACCTTTTAGATTTTTCGATATATAATAAAAAAAATAAACTATTAAATCATATATAAACAAAAAATTGCTATGTATTTTATTACTGCATGGGCTCATACACAAAATATACCATTATTTAAAGCTCCAGTAGCATTTGAAGGGAATGATGTACAGTCACACAACCAACTGCACAGTGTTCATCTAGGTGTCGGGTATGACGCACACCTTTTAGATTTTCAAACCAATTTTATTCCAGTCCAAAACTATACTATATAATTGTGTGCATCCAACTTTGTGGAAATGGTTTTGGGGGAAAGGACTGTTTTGTTGTATTTCTACCGTGTCTTTTGACAAAATATGTTTGTTCGGGCTTTTATTTTGAAATATTTGCATCCCCGCGACCGGAAGTTATTTTCATTATGTTAGTTCCATTAGTTTCACAGTTCTCTTCACTCAGTCTGCGATTGTCCTGTGCTGAATGAAGAGCTCGGCTCTTGGCGTCTTTATTTACACCAAAGTCTGTGGACGCGGAGTTTTCAGGTATGAAGAACATCTTAATATAATGAGTGTTCTCGAAATGCTAACATTAGCTTTAGTGTGATAATTTTCTTGTCTTTTATGACCGGTTGTAGCTTTTATTAACCACCCGGCTTTCTAGCTAGGTTAGCCAGTTTGCTAAGGTTAGCGAGCTAGCAAAATACCCAGTTAGGCATTATCTGTATTTATCAGTTATTATTTGTGTATTCGTTGTGTTTACTTAGTAATCTGTTTTTATATAGAATAATACTTCTCATATTATGGGACGACAAACGTCATATCAGTTTTCTGAGAATATGTTTACAAATATTGGCTGAGGGTTTTTTTTTGGTTGTTGTATATTTCTTTGGCTTTTAGAAACACTACTACACTCAGGGATTTGAGTTAAAGAGTGAAGAGAAGAATTGTCCTAAACCTCAGGTGAGATTTGTATGGAGTTCATATTGTGCCAGAAGTTTCAAGTAAAATAATAAAACCCCCAAGCAGAATATTAATTATCCAAATGTGATTTTTATTGTAAATGCGATGTTTTTGAGAATCGAATCAAAATGCAATATTAAAAAAGAGGACCACTAAATTCACCGTATTATTTTGCTATGATTTTGTGGACGCAGTTATTTTTTTCCCCTTCTTCTATGCTATTGGTCAACTGATTTAGAAGTGGGAGGTGGTCTGAAGGTTAGCCACGCCCACTCAATTGACGTTCAAGTACATAGGTTTTGGTCTGTAGCAAAAGGCTGCCCTCGGAGGACGTGTTCCAGGGTAGGAAGGTATCATGGCACGTCCGACTCCAAAGTCAGCTTCATTTCCTGTCTCGTGAGACCTTCATTGGATCGATTTTTGAAGGCAGCATAGATTATTTTTCTGGTCGAGCTTAGAAAAATAAAATTGCGTCAGAGAATGTGTTTGGTGGGCAGTTTTTGTACAAAGGAAAGTTTTATTTTTTGACAACTTTGATTGCGTTTGGCGTTTCTACTGAGAAAACTCTTCGTGAAGGTCTTCAAGTATCATCATACACTTAATACATAACTGTATAAGCTCGTTGTTTCCCATTTTTATTAGATGAAATCCTACACTGTATACAGCAGGTGGTGGTAATGAGCAGCTGGTAGCGTAGCAACGACATTACCTTATGTTGCCTCAAGTAGAAAGTATGCTTCACTTTTTACGCATAGTAGTAGGAACAGCGTACAGTACGCGTGACGCAAATTTCATCAGCAGAGTCTACCCATACTGTACGCGGCCCAATTTTTCTAACATTCGCATTTAATTCTTTTGCACTATTTAGTTGTTCCACAAGGTGGCAACAGTGACCCAGAGCTGTTGAATCTCAAGGTACTTGGAGAGAAATTGAATAAACAGAAACGAGTGCAGGTTAGAAAGTACCCGCATTTGTATAATTCTAGTCTTAAAGCGTGTAAGGATTTGTATATGGGTGCTAATTGTGGCGAGAGATTGCCCAAGCATTCTTCATGTTGTTGTGATTCTTCTTTGTTGTCGTCCTTCACACCAAAAGACCTGCTTTACTGCTCTGTACTGACTCCTGTAGTCCAGGAGGGGTAGCACAAGGGGTAGTACAAGTTGTTGAACGTCTGTGTACTTGTACGTGTCAAATGGAGAATAGTTTGAAAGGCTATGCCAGAGGCTTCAGAAACCTATTCGAAACTGTTTCCGGAGGTGCCTTTGTGCGCAAACGCTAACCTTTGAAGTCATTGCCTGATGGGGCAGCGAGGCAACAAGTCAGCTGCCTAAGTTTCCGGATGCAGTGAAAACGTATGCAAGTACTGGGACATACTCGCACGTCATGTAACGGAAAAGTTTGTCCGCATTTCATTTGCACGTCTCTAATATACGTGCCACCGACGTTACGCTCGTCCGCCATGTTTGCAGGTTATATTCGTGAAGCAAACCATCATGGAATGCACAATATTAGCTGAAATTGTCCACGTATCCATACATCCTCTTAAAATCTACCGGAAATAGTAGGTTATCCGGGTACCTTTGGGATACTCATTTCAACATGCTACGATTTGGGACACACTAAATCTAATCTCGGATACTATCTAGGACGGACGGTAGACGAATTGGGACGCAGCATCTGAGTAAGAAGTCAACTTCAGCCTGGTCACCTAGCTAATGTGAGCTGTTGAAACTGCTGCTCAGCAGGAATGAAGACACTTTCATGATAAAGAAATATGTGTGGATGCATCAACAACCAATTCAGTAGCTACTCATTATTTTTGTAATACGAGTAATGTAATATAGAGAGGGCAGGGCTAACTTTCAGAGCCACTCCCACAAGGCCAGAAGGCTGCCTTCTAAGAAAACACCACCTCTGCCCCCCCCCCCCATGTGCCAAAAGTCAGAAGCAGAAGGGTGAATACAGAAGCAAGAAAAACTGCATAAGCAAAATCCATACACGAAAAAAGTCAAAGAATGAACGTGTGAATGAGTAGTAATCATTAAAAAAAAAATACTAATTACATTTTGATGATGAGTATTTTTGCTTTTATATCTAAATCATGTCCATAGATTTGTTCACAGCAGCATCTCTATATTTAATCTGGGAATGAAATGATCTTATCACAGTGGCCTGTTTTTAAAAAAAAAAAAAATATTTTTTATATATACAGTATCTCTCAAGTGAGTACACCCCTCACATTTTTGTAAATATTTGATTATATCTTTTAATGTGACAACACTGAAGAAATGACACTTTGCTACAATGTAAAGTAGTGAGTGTACAGCTTGTATAACAGTGTCAATTTGCTGTCCCCTCAAAATAACTCGACACACAGCCATTAATGTCTATTAAATATGAAAGACTTTGTCAAATACACAGTAACAGATGAATCATGATCATGGCACAGGGTCAGCCATGATACGGCGCCCATGGAGCACAGAGGGTTAAGGGCCTTGCTCAAGAGCCCAACAGTGGCAGCTTGGCAGTGCTGGGGCTTGAACCCCCGACCTTCTAATCAGTAACCCAGAGCCTTATGGATTCTAAGATTTCCAAACATAGTCATGTATAAAACATTGGTGACATCACCCTCTATTGAATAACTACTACTGTAGTAATATAGCACTACAGTAATAGTACAATTCTACAGTGACCTTATAAAGCTGAAGTAATAGTACAGCACTGCAGTCATACTGTGCGTTCAAGTCCTCCTGGGAAGTTCGTATTTACTAGTTGGTAAGTCATAATTACCACGTCAGGTGCGTTCAAGTCACTTCGGTCGGAGCAAGATGGCGGTGTGCCTTCTCTTAATTAACAAAATGAAATACACTAAGGGTTTTTTTTCTTTTTCTTTTTTTTAAACTCTGCTTCTAGAAAATAAAGAACAAAGAATGCGCATCGGGTGTGTGTTGCGCTTTTTTTTTGGTTTGTTTTTTTGTTTTGCTACTGTCGTATTTTTTGCAGGCAATTAGCTTGTTTTATTGTAAATAAAAAAGCCTGACAAAGACATGCCACTGCTAAATACCCATAAGTATTGTGGATTATATTTTATTTTTATTATCTCGTTCTCTCTCTCTCCCTCTCTCCTTCGGTCATGTTCCTCAGAAATCAGCTTCTGAGACGAGTAAACGTTAAATTTCAACAAATTTACCGTCAACAGCAGATGCTGCGTTCATTGATGCCAGTGTTTTCTTACTGACGCCATCATCACGGAAACCTTGAGCTCAAAGGAAATCCTCTGAGCGTTTCCCACTCGTAATTCCGACTTTGTGGTGGCGTTCATGTGCGTTCAACTGGTAAATATGATCTCACTGACATGACTTGAATGCACCAATAGTACAGTGCTAGAGGTGCTGTACAAATCTAGAGTAATAGTAAAGTGCTCCAATTACAGTACAATGCTAGAGTAATAGCACAATGTTATAATAATAGTACAATACTACATTCCCATAAATCAGCCCAACATATTTCAGATTGAGGCCTCTCGTATGAGGCTTATTTGTAGTATAAACTGTCTATGTAATATAGAATGTAATCTTATTTATCTTGAAAGCTAAGCACTAATCAAAACCGAGTCTGTAATTAACACAAACACTGATTTGTTTTGTTATCTTTGTGTCCTTTTCTTCTACGCAATGCTCACAATTTCAAGGTATCCTGCCTAAATACGTGACATTCGAGAGTTTCTGACCCGTTGTGTTGATTCCTAATGAACTGTAAAACAAATGGAATCGTTGCGAGGTGATTTATCCACTCTGATTTAATCAGCGACTAATGAAATCCTGGTTTCAGACATTTCTGAGATGTTGAAGTTAACACAAAGACTGAATTGAAATGTCAGATTTAGGTATAGGTTACAGTAGATTAAATCACATTCCTATGCATTCGTCATAACCTTTAAGAGTTTTCCTTTTTAAACCCAAGTATAACTTTGTGTTTGGTCTCGATTAATATTATTGTTGGAGGTCAATATGCGTTACAGGCTGTAGGATGTTCATCGTCTCTGTTTAATTGTGAAGGACAGCGGTACGGACTGGAGGACATTAAGAACGTGTCTCAAACACTGGATAGACTTGTAAGTCACTTGTTGGTATTGAGATTATCTGTTGAACAGTGTGTGTTCATGTTTCTCTAATTATTGGACCGTACTTGAGCTAAACTATAGTATTATTTTTTTTTCTATTAGATCAGACGAACTACTACTACTAATAATAATAATATAGATTATTATAAAAAAGATAATCTAATCATTAATGGTGTAAAAACATCAATCTGAAGGTGGTGAAAAATAATGCTTGTTGCAAAGTGAAAATATATACACTGGTTTGACTTCAGAGTATTTAATCAGTCCGTACAGGATTTTGTAGAGGGTTATTTATTTATTCATTTAATTTTAGGGTTTTTTTGGGTGATTGTTGCGGCCTAAACCGCTTGATTTACTGCAGCGATGCTACTTTTTTTCAGAAAACCATTTGAATTGGTGAAATTGCAGTTGCATGAAATTGTTTTGCATGGTCTTTCGCAGTGATGTTGATATGGACCTTTCATTGGTTGGACCTTTTAGCTATACTCGTTCGACGCACGTGAATCGAAGAGGGCCTCGGCTGAATGCGCGTTATGATGTCACATTACACGTCTTGGCCAAAATCTGCGGTACTTATGCAAAAATTGCAAGCTCTTTCGAATATTGCGGTTTTTGCACGATTTTGTGTTAATTTCTGCGATCGCGAAATCATGGAAGGACTGATCAATCCTTCCGTGATCTTGTGACTTCATGATGCATTGATTTGATTACTAAATAATCTGTATCGGATCAAATTTGAAACAAGATTGGGCTGTGCAGTTATCAAGGGAGATAAATCTCCAATGTTCCTTTTTTTTCTTTTTTTTTAAATTATTATTATTTTTTTGTTTAAACATCAGGGTGTTTTGTTTTAGGGCTAGCAAATATGAAGTTGTAATCAGATATACCATCCCTAATTTTAACTTGATGACTAAAATACCCCAAACTGAAAAATCTTTAGTCATGTACGTCGTCATCCACCTCTTCACTGCTGTCAGCTCAGGCCGGGTATTTCCACCAGTAACGAGCGATCACGGCTCCCCATGTGAGGAGGATAATGATCTGTCTGTGGACATGTTTATATCAAATAAGCTTATAAAAGAATCTTATAAATGTTGTTTTAAATTCTCTGCATTTTTAATATGCCAGGGTAAGAGCAGGAAGCCAGCATGATCAGTAGGAAACAGGTTACCATGACAACCCTACAGTAAAACGTCTTACACATGCTGTGGGGTCAAGGTGATGTAATCAGTTATCACGACTTTTTTTTTTTAAGGGTATTGTCATTATTTTTAGAGAGACCTGATTTTAAAGAAGATGACAGTAATATAGCAGTTCAGTGGCACTGTGATGGATCTCTCTTAGCCTTCAGTATATTAACAAAACAAAGTAAAAATTCACTGAGTGAAAAAAAAATGGAGTTGAACAATAATTAACGTGTAGTCACCATTTTCACTTCACAGTATTGTTTTAAAGCAGTCCAAATTAAATTCGTTCCTCCAACTAGGCATAAAAAGTCATTTTTTAATCTGTTTTCTCAGTTGCAATATGACAGAGAAATAAAAATTATAATAATTTTTGATGCTGTTTTGTTTTTTTTTCTCTCAAGAATCTTGTCGACTTGAATGGACAAAGTGACCGTGTGTACACAGGTATAACAGGCTTCCAGTTTTTGTTCAGGACCTATCAATTAAGAGTTAATGTCCACTTCGAGCAATATTATGTGTGTTTCTTCCCTCCAGATTCTGCGAGGCTAAATCAACCTTTTGGAAACCCCGTTATGCCTGTAAAAAAGAAAAGAAAGTCCTCTGGTTCTGAAGACCCCAGCATCCGGAAGTGCAAAATTAGCAGGTAGGCCGACGCCCCAAAGAGCTTTTCCTCCTCCATCGTCAGCATGCTGTGTAATTAGAAGTGTGCATGAGGGTTCAAACTTAATTGAGCTTATGTAAATCTAAAACAATAATTCAGCACAGATATAGCTGATCAGCAAAGACATGCTTACTTTAGCACTGGAGCAACATGTTCGTTTGGCATTTTCACATTACGATAAACTACTTTGAGATGATCAACACATCACAGGATTAAGGATCAATGGTGTGATTGCCTTCAGATTATACACCTGGTGTTTAGTTGGTTTCTGACAAAAAAAAAAAAATAGACTGGTATTCTAACCGACTTCTAAACGATCCAATCCAAGTGTGGCGCTGAAGATTTCATTGTTTACAGCCACAGCGCTTGTGGAATTTGAACTTGCAGCCTTCTTGAATTAATCGTTAAGCTCCTCCTGCTATTTCTCTCAGCTTTTTGTTAGTTTGTGTGTTTATTAGATTAGGCTCTAGGTATGGAATTACACGACAGAGTAACTTTAATGTAATAATTCACTCTTTGCAGTTACTGTAGGACGCAGACTCCTGGGAGATTGATAAACCCTGAAGATCAGTTCTCCAGCAAGAAGTGCCTTGCGTGGTTTTACGAGTATGCCGGTATGCCATTTTTCTGCTCTTTGCTTAAAGACCGATGCCGATTGAAAGTATTGCCTAATGAGCTCATCATATCAACATAACCATAAAGTCTATTTTCTGTCCTGATGTGTAATTTTGGATAACCTGTGCGTCGTCTTCAGGGTCAGATGATGTGGTGGGACCCGAGGGCATGGAGAAGTTCTGTGAGGATATAGGCGTTGAACCAGAGAACGTTAGTGTTTTCTCAATTTATTGATTTTTTTTCACCACAGTAGCTAAAGAATTTACTACACAGGTTTGAAAACCCTGAATGCCGAAATAAAACCGCATACTGGGTTTAACATTGGTAATCTTAAATTGCTTTTGTCTGTGTTTTGCCCTTTTTTTGTGCATTTCTAAGGCAAAGTCGGGCTTGTACTCAATCACTGTGGTTCTTCAGCAGTTTTTTATTTTATTTTCCTAGCTGTATCAGTCACCAGTAATCTCGGATTATTAGAACTTCTGTACGTTTTCAGGCACTCAGAAAAATCTAACGTGTTTGAATATATTGCAAGGCATTTGATTATTCTAAAATAGGATGTCAAAGCTGAACTTTTTGCTTTGTTAGCACATGTTTTTAGTCAGATTGTGCATGCTTCTATCTGTACTAAGCATTTAAAATACAAAATTCCACTTTTTCTGTAATCTCTTTTTCTTCCCCAACCTCTAAACAGCCTCTGCCTTTTTCTTTTCTTTTTTTTTTTTTTTTTTTCGGTTACGCCATGGTAGAATTTGTGAGATGATAAATATTTAACAATCAATCATTTTATGTCCTAACATTGGCCTCTACATTTGAGTTTGGACCGGTTGGACGTAAATATGGCCTCATTTTTGGAGCAAAAATGTTGCCTTAAGTGTAACCCTACACAGTCGACTACACAGGCTAGCCTCTCAATGTTTGTTTTGGAATGGTCACTTTTCACAAACCAGTCAGGTCCTTCTGGATAAACCTGCCTGCTAGAATATGCCTTTTCACTCTGAAATATCTGCAGATATTTTTCCTTGCGAAAACTCTGTTCAAATATCCGCTTCGCAGTGACCCACTGATCGCCTACTGCAGCTTCTCATATTGATCCGATCGAATTTGCTTCTGATTTCAGAAATTTGATTCAAGCTAAATATCTTGCCAAATAAATCCATTCGTATCTAGCTTGATAAGAGGCCCATTGTGTTTCAGTCAGTCTTGTTTCCTTACTACCTTCTGCCTTGCTCTGAGCACCTGATATTTTGCCACGTAACATTTCTAAAATGTTATTCTTTTAATTTTTTTTTTTTTTGCGTCTCTCCTCTAGATTATCATGTTAGTCTTAGCCTGGAAACTAGAAGCACCAAATATGGGATTTTTCACAAAAGAAGAGTGGCAGAAGGGAATGACATCATTGCAGTAAGAGAATCCCTCACTGGTGTTCTGGTGAAGCTGTGAATGCTGTGTCTGGCTCTCCAAGATTTTAACATTAACTTCCCTTTCCTCTGAAACAGGTGTGATTGCACAGAACGGTTACAAAGCAAACTCGACTACCTGCGCTCTCAGCTGAACGACGCAGCCGCGTTCAGGAACATTTACAGATACGCCTTTGACTTTGCCAGGGTGAGATTTTTATGAATGTTTTAGGCATGTACTGGTGATCCACGATGAATTATGGGTTCATTTAATGTGTGCACCGAACCTCATTAAACCTTTTCTCTGCAATCAGCAGGATGGCTCTTTGGCTGCTTGTTATATAAGCGGAATCTGTGTGTTGCAAGTAAAATCTGTCACTGTTTTTGTGTTCTTTAAAAACCAGCTCAGCTTTGTGCTCAATACTATGTGGTGCAGTAGTATCAGCTCTGCTGCAGCTCCTAGCAACTTCACTATATTACATTCTACACAGGAATAGAGGTCTGTGTGCTTTTACATTATAGCACGTCTGTTATAGTGAGTGTATATCATAACGGCATATTTCTATGTACAGTGTTAAGTTGTAACGAATACATTAACCAGTGCAATTCTATACTTTCTACATTGTACATATGTTTTATTTAGCTTTTGTTGCTCTTGGATTTTACATGCTGCTATGCCCATGAGTGTTGAAGCTGTTCTAATGGCATTTATGTTGGGTTTTTATTGTAGCTTTGTCATCCATTTGTAGCTATCCATCTTTATGTGCTTAAATAAAGAATGATGTTGTTCAGAAGAATTAAGTTTGTTTGAACATGTAGGCATTTAATTTAATACAATATCTTGATAATGTCGTAAAATGTTACAAAAATTTGATCATCATATATTTGTATTAGGATCTAGAAAAATTAGACTACACTGTTTTTTAAATTTTACTCTGAGATTTGCTTTCAGGAAGAATTAATGTGCTACAGTTGTAGCCATGTTTTTAATAAACAGTCAGATCCGAACATATACAGAGATACAATCCTTTAATAAGATCTAATAGAAGATCTTTTATCCGTCATGCCTTTTGTGTATTTCTAGGATAAAGACCAGCGTAGTCTAGACATGGACACTACAAAGTCAATGTTGGCGCTGCTTCTTGGAAGGACGTGGCCCCTGTTTCCCGTGTTTCACCAGTTTTTGGAGGTTGGTGTGTTTTTATTTATTGTCTTTATTATGGAAATTTATTATTGTGGTATGTGGAACATACATATCGCCATAGTTTACTAAAACCAACTAGTACTGGAAGCGCAACTTATACTTATGTAGTTATTACACTTGTAATTAAAAAGACATGACAAGCAGAAAACACCCTTGAAACCTTCGTGTTTTTTCAGACTATACGACATTTTATTTTGGTGCTGTGGTTAGATTTTATTCCAAGCATGCAGAATTGAACTTGTCCAAATATGGTACATCTACACTCATGCTTTCTCTTTCCTTCCCCGTTTAGCAATCCAAGTATAAGGTCATGAACAAGGATCAGTGGTACAACGTGTTAGAGTTCAGCCGCACTGTTAACTCGGACCTCAGTAACTACGACGAGGACGGAGCTTGTAAGTCTGAAGTCTTTATGTACTGTAATCATTCATTTCTTTTGTGGTCACTTGAGTTCCTTCATTGTAGCTTCACATGTTATCTCTTAGACCATAAAATTGTTCCATAGTCCCAGATGCGACAATATACCTAAATAAAGAAAGTAAATAGTTATACTATGACCATTATGGTATAATGATCTAGATGATTGTACCACAGAAACATTCCCAGGTACGGTGTGTTGCATATCATGATTATACAGTCATGTGGGGGATAAAATAACTACACCAATGGAATTTTTTTTTTTTTTTTTACATATTTGGACAGTGAAACTTTGAAACAGGGCCTTTTAATGAAGTTGATATGCTTGAACAAAACCAAAAGGACAATTAGGTTTTTCAATCATTTATTCAACAGAAATATTTATAGATGTGAGATTCTTCTGTGGAAAAAGTAAGTACACCCGTGGCCTCAGAATCTACTATTGCCACCCTTTTAGCAGATATTGTCCACCAATCTTGATGGAATTTTTAACCATTCTTCCATGCACTATTCTTTCAGGTGCAAGATATTTGAGGGTTTTCTCACATGTTCTGCCCGTTTCAAATCCCCCCAGAACATTTCAGTGGGATTCAAATGACTAGGCCATTCCATAACCCTCCATGTCTTCTTTTGGAGCCATTCCTTGGGGGATTTGCAAGTGTGCTTAGGATCATTATTCTGTGGAATGGTCCACTTTCAGTTCAACTTTGACACATGGCCTCACATTATCTTCAAGCACTCTTTATGATGCAGAATTCATAGTTGAATCAGTGAATGCAAGCTATCCAGGCCCTGAGGCATTAAAGCAACCCCAAACCACAACACTTCCACCACCGTGCTTCACAGTTGGTATGTGGTGCTTCTCCTGAAAATCTGTCTTTGGTTTGCGTCAAACATGTCTGCTGTTACTGTGGTCAAACAACTCTATCTTTGACTAGTCTGTCTAGAGCACATTATTCCAAAAGGCCTGGTCTTTACCTATATGCTCATTGGCAAACTGTAGTCTTACAAAGGCTTTTTCCTGGCATACCTCCCATGCAGGTCAAATTAGTGCAATCACTTTCTGATTGTAGAAGCATGCACTTTCACACCAACAGCTACAAGACTTACTAGCAGATCCTGTGATTCAATTTTGGGGTTCCTGGAGACTTTTTTTTTTTTTTTTTTTTTTTTTTTTTAATCAGACGGTCTGCTCTTGGGCTGTATTTGATGGAATGGCCAGTCTTGGACAAATTGGCAGTCGTTTGAAATCTGTGCCATTTGTAGATTATTTTCCTTACAGTTGAATGATGTATATCAGATCATTTTTAGATCTTTTTAAATCCCTTGCCAGAATGTGGAGGCCTTACAGATTTCTTTAGATCTTTTCATGATGACACCACACACCTCAACAGCAAAGGGAACACCAGGCACTAGATATGAGAGGGGTATAAATAAGACAGGTTCTACCTGCCGTCCCTAAGCAGGTTCTAATCACTGGCACCCAATCACCAAGCACCTGATTCTAATTTTATGGAGTTGAAGCTGTGATAAATATAGGGGTGTACTTAATTTTTCCATTTGAATGATCTGGGTTTTTTTGTTAATTTAAATT
The DNA here is from genome assembly GCF_023375685.1 of Ictalurus furcatus. Lineage (NCBI taxonomy): Eukaryota > Metazoa > Chordata > Actinopteri > Siluriformes > Ictaluridae > Ictalurus > Ictalurus furcatus. Next base: position 7,834,432 of record NC_071258.1, read on the forward strand.
GTGAAAATTACTACAAAATGTCAGTTTTGTTATTTGTTAGTGTGTCACCTTTATTAATAGGCAGTGTTTAAAAGAGGATGAAATGTTTGCTTGCTCAAATATGTAAAAAAAAAAAAAAACAATTTCCATGGGGTGTACTTATTTTTTCACATGACTGTATAATACTGTGTGTAAATTTATATTATGACGTTGATGTGTGGTAAAATATACCACAGCACTGTTCAATTCTTGAATCTAATTGGTCAGAAGATGTCGATTGATTTTCTATGGCAGCAGCTCTGACGAGGCAAATCACTGGTTTATATTAATGCGCTCGTTCAAATGCGTTACCGTTTCTGCTACTTATTCTCTACGTAATTTAAGGATAATATTGAATAGATTAAAAAATGTAACATTTAACACAGAAAAAGTCTAATCATTGATATGTTGAAATTTTCTGCCATGGGGAAAGTCTTAAGGACAGTGTACTTTCTGATTTCACTAGAACATGAAAGGCTGTGGTAGTGGTGTTTTTGATTAATTTTTAAATTAACTTTAAGAGTAAAAAGAGAGGCTATTGAGGAAACGACAGGTACTGACTTCTCTCCAGCATTCCACAACGTTAAATGTAACTCTGAAAAGTGTGGTCGTTCTTTAATTAGTAAAAAAAAAAAAAAGATCATAGACAAATTGTTGTGGTATCAGAGGAATAAAACACTTGAAGGTGTGCTGTTATCAGTTAATAATCACCTTGGCTTCATGTTGGGATGCATCACACCATGCCATCCCTGATTATTTTGATATATATTTATATAATGGCACATCCCATTGTGTTTTATTGCTTACATAGAATCCTATTAGTGACCTCTTGGTAATCAGCCAGACAAATATCCAAGCCTGTTTAAGCAAACAAGAACAATTCCGATAGATTTTTAAAAAGGTTACTATTTGTTTCGTTTCTCAGCCAGTCTCGTGCTAACCCCATCTCTTCCTCCGCAGGGCCGGTGATGCTGGACGAGTTTGTGGAATGGTATAAAGCCAGACAGACTTTATAGCACCACATGGCCATGCTTGCAGAAATTAAGGGCAAAGAAATGTAATGGAAAAAGCACATCAATGGACGCCATCCCTCCACCATAAAAAGTCCAGAGTATCAATTGCACATCTTCCCAGGAAAGCCATCATGCTTCTTGTGCACCCATCACAACCCAGAGACTTACAGTGTTAATTTAACGTGAAAAGGAAAAATGTCTGAAACGGAGGGAACTGCTTTATGCGTGTTGCATCTTTCACAGCAGTTTCAGCCAGTGTTGTTCGGTCTGGTGGAGGGAAGTCATCTGTTTATGTAATATTTTTGTTTATAGTGTTTTCAAAAGAAAATAAAGGAACTGTATGGAATTACTGTTTATCTTTGGTTATGGTGTATTTGAATTATGCTGAATGTATTTGCAGCATGCTCAAAAACCCAACAGTATTCATTATTGACTATGCTGTTGAATTCTCAATTCTGATTGGTCAGACAGTGATCAATTTTCCATAACAGCAGCTCCGACAGTAGTGTAATTCAAATCCCAGGTTTTTATTAATGCACTCCATCTAATACATTGTTTCTGTAGTAACATATCCCAAGTCTAATAATAAGCGGATTAGAAAACTTGTTTTATAACAAAGACAAACATCTAATTGTTGAGACATAATGGAGTTTTCTGTAAGGAGACATTTATTCAACATTTATGGAAGGACTCTCTAATGTCGGCACTTTGTATTGGACAGTTTTCTTCCACAGGAAAGGATTCAGGACCGAGGACTTTGTGCTTTCTGGTTTCTTGGTAACGTGATTTTGTCTTAGGCTTTTAACTTTGAGAGAATAAACGAGAGGCTGGTGAGTAGGGATGCACCGAAATGAAAATTCTTGGCCGAAGCCGAAACCGAATATAATGAAAAACTTGGCCGAAGTGCCATTTTTTTCACCATTGCATAAATTAAATAGTCAAAGTGTGCTTTTTACTATTTTGTCTTGCTTTTCAAAGAAAAAAATCAATTACAAAAACTACAATTTCAAAATATTTATTTAACACTGAACATTTTTTTTCATTCCAGCAGGCATAGGCTACCAACAAGGTACAATATAACTTTAAATAAATAAATTAGTAAAATAAAATATTTGTATGTGGTCATCTTTGAGCCCCCCTTGAATAGCCTATGTTAGGCCTATAACTGCCTGCTGAATGAATTTAACTCTCTGTAGCCTACAACAAAAAGGTGCATTAAAAAGTGCATTGACTAGTGCAAAAAATGCTTCTATTCGGTTTAATACGGCTGATTTATATTCGGGATATATACCGCTCGCGTCCCTGTACACCTCGCGGAGTATTATAGTAGATATAGTAGAGTTAGAGGCGTTGTTAATGTTATGTTCCTTGATAGATTTAGTTAGTTTAAACTATAGATTAGTTCATTTAGTCCCCGCTGGTTTTTCCGCTCCCAGCCCATAGTACTAGTTCATGTTTCTTGTTTTGTGTTTCGACCCTGTTTTCTGTGACCGCGACTTTGATTCCTGCTTTGCCCCGTTTATGCCTGTTTGCCGATTGCCCGACCCTTTGCCTGTCTTGACAACGTTTTTTGGATTACTATTTGGATTTGTCTGCTTGCCCTTAAATAAATACGTCTTTACCTGCACCTGCTTCTGTACTCTACAACCTTACGTCTCGCGACGTGACGGAATACTCCGCGAGGTGTACACTGGAATAAAGTTGGTTTGACGTTGGACGTGCGATATTGGTGGATATGCGGAAATTAAGGGACCGTCTCTAAAGTTACATATGACATTGTTAAGCACGATTCTAACTTCAATAGCATTTGAAGGAAATGATTTACAGTCACAAAACCAACTTTAAAGTGTTCATCTAGGTGTCGGGTATGAGGCACACCTTTTAGATTTTTGGTATTTATTAAAATGAGCTATTAAATCACATTTAAATTAGACATGAATTTCACTGTAGAATGGGCCCATGCACAAAATATACTATTATTTAAAGCTCACTAGCATTTGAAGGAAATGACTTACAGTGAGAAAACCAACTGTAAAGTGTTCGACTAGGTGTCAGGTATGACGCACAACTTTTAGATTTTTGATATTTAACCCTACAAAGCATGAACCAAAAAAACCTTCACGAATGCATAAAGGGGGTCAAAATGACCCGTACTGGATTGAATGGTTTTCTTCAAAAATAGATGTCCTATTAATGAAATTATATATATATATATATATATATATATATATACACACACACAGTATCTCACAAAAGTGAGTACACCCTCACATTTTTGTAAATATTTGATTATATCTTTTCATGTGACCTCACTGAAGAAATGACACTTTGCTACAATGTAAAGTAGTGAGTGTACAGCTTGTGTAACAGTGTAAATTTGCTGTCCTCTCAAAATAACTCAACACACAGCCATTAATGTCTAAACCGCTGGCAACAAAAGTGAGTACACCCCTAAGTGAAAATGTCCAAATTGGGCCCAAAGTGTCAATATTTTGTGTGGCCACCATTATTTTCCAGCACTGCCTTAACCCTCTTGGGCATGGAGTTCACCAGAGCTTCACAGGTTGCCACTGGATTCCTCTTCCACTCCTCCATGACGACATCACGGAGCTGGTGGATGTTAGAGACCTTGTGTTCCTCCACCTTTTGTTTGAGGATGCCCCACAGATGCGCAATAGGGTTTAGTCCATCACCTTCACCCTCAGCTACTTTAGCAAGGCAGTGGTCGTCTTGGAGGTGTGTTTGGGGTCGTTATCATGCTGGAATACTGCCCTGAGGCCCAGTGTCGGAAGGCATTCCGAAGTACATGTTGGCATTCATGGTTCCCTCAGTGAACTGTAGCTCCCCAGTGCCGGCAGCACTCATGCAGCCCCAGACCATGACACTCCCACCACCATGCTTGACTGTAGGCAAGACACACTTGTCTTTGTGCTCCTCACCTGGTTGAACCTCTCCACTGCATGGAGGTAAACACACACTATGAGACTTCAGTGTATTAATGCTGTGGTATGTGTAGTGTTGTGTTGAGTTCAGTAGAGATCGATCGATATTGATTTGTATTTTAATAACAGATATTTTGCATGTTTTGCATCCATTTATCGGTTTTTCCGATATTACATAACCGATTATGGAAAACCGCTTAAATATCGGTAAAACCAGTCGATCTCTAGACTTCAGTGTATTAATGTTGTGGCATGTGTTGTGTTGATACTCTGTGTCTCCGTCACAGGAATCGATCAGTATGATCGGGATAGTATAATAAACGATTTTAAGATCGGGGCGTGTCGGCTGATGGTGGCCACATCGGTGGCAGCGAGAGGCCTGGACGTAAAGCATCTCATTCTAGTGGTGAACTACAACTGTCCCAATCATTATGTGGACTATGTCCACCGTGCCGGGAGGACTGGCAGAGCTGGAAATAAGATCTGATAATGCTGAGAATAATAATATACAGTATGTAACACAAGTGACTACATCCCTGTTGAATATCACTAAAATATGAGAAAATCATCAAAACTGGACAGATGAAGATTAGAAAACAAATCTCCTGGTCTTTTTCCAGTCTTCAACTGACTCACCGTTTGTGCTGCAGGACTTGGTGGTCTCACTGCGCCTTCAGCTGGAAACATTCAGAAACTTGAGATCGCCAAGAAACTGGCACTGAAGATCAACGCACAGAAAAACCTCGGCGCAGAAGCTCAGGTGAGACAGGAAGGCTCCATCCCAAACACTAAAAATTGCACACTAGTTAGAGTTCTTAGTAAAACGTTGGCTATTTTAAGGCTCTGTTCCAATCTTAACTACTAATTAGCCAATTAGCTAGCAGGCAATGCTGATTTTCAGCACACTTCTGCATTTGGGACACAACCCTGGACTTGGCTCTTTGTGTTATGTTGTAATTTTTTACCTCCAAATGTCAGGATGTAATGCAACAGGCCACTAACACCATCATGAGGGGTGGCACCATGATCGCACCCTCCGTCTCCGCTGAGACCATTGCCGAGCAGCTCGCAGAGAAAATCAACGCCAAGCTGAACTACACACCCATCGAGAAACTGGAGGAGGAGCGACAGAATCCTGAACAGGCAGAGAGTGTCAAGAGGTATGAAGAGGAGCTGGAGATCAATGACTTTCCCCAGGTAGACACAATCATTTTACCTCTTGATGCAGTGTGTGAGAGTGTGTGAGAGAGTGTGTGAGAGTGTGAGAGAGAGACACAGGTACACACACCTAACCCTGTGTGTACAGGGTTAGGTGTACATACACTCTGTGTGTGTGTGTGTGTGAGAGAGAGAGAGAGGGACAGGTACACACAAATATTGACCTGTTGTTGACGTGTTGTTGCGATGTTGTTGGCGTGTAGACGGCGAGGTGGAAGGTGACGTCTAAAGAGGCTCTGCAGAGGATTGGCGAATATTCAGAGGCTGCCATCACCATCAGAGGGACATACTTCCCTCCTGGGAAAGAACCCAAAGAGGGAGAACGCAAGATTTGCCTCGCCATCGAGATTAAGTACGAACGCACAGCAAAACATAGTTATGCTGCATAGTTAGGGTGCATCCCTACTGGTGAGGGGACGTTCGTTTATAGTTTATATAGCATACAGGTGTATCTCAAAAAATGACAGTAGAAATGTTAGGTTTTTTTCTGTAATTTAATTCAAAAAGTGGAACTTTCATGTATTCTAGATTCATTACACATAAATTCAAATATTTCAAGATTTTTTTTTTTGTTGTTGTTTTTAATCGATCAAAGCCACCTGGGCTTCCATAACACCTCAGCAGTGCCACTGCCTCCGTGCCACGCCACATTGATGCAGTAATTCGTGCAAGAGGAGCCCTGACCAATATCCGGTGCATAAATTAGCATAATTTTCATATTATAAATTCTTTATTCTAATATTTTGAGATACTGGATTTTTGACTTCCATGAAAAATAAATAACAAAATAAACTACAGAACACAAATAAATTTTTCCACGATATTCTAATTTTTTTTTTTTTTTAGATGCACCTCTAAGTGAGGACAAGAACTTGTATCACAGATGTTCTATGTATCTATAAAAGTATGACATGTCATTTAGTAATAAATAAAACATTTTAAGTTGTTGCCTAGGTACAAGAGAAATAAAGCACTTTGGGACATGCATGCTGTTGGAAAATGACCAACACACTATCATAGGATTATTTCCCTATAAACAGCACTCATTCAACCTGAGCATCATTCATTATACAGTATATTTCTTTTTTTGTAAATCACATAATGTGCCAGAATGTATATTATGGATTCAATCTGAACCTCAGTTCATAATTCTTTGATCATATACCTGCTTTACAGAAAATCAGAACAGATTCACACTCAAAAGTTTCTAAAAAAATTTTTTATTATAATTTATCCACTACTGGCAGCATATATTTATCACTAATTAATTAAGAAAAATAAAACAAGTGTTCTACCAAATAGATAAATCCTCACAGAAAATGTGACATTTCTGATACGTGCACAGGCCTTCATATACGTCAAAATCATTTCTGTAATTATCTCAATTTCAAACCACATCCAATTCTTCAGTAATGTTGTACAGACTTACCAATGTGGTCTGCAGCCCATTAAACAGAAGCAAGGACAGGAAGATTTCAGCATGTATTTAGGGGGGAAATGTTGGATGAGATAGACTGCCATTGTTTGTTAACCACATTAACCTTAGTTCCAGTGTTCTAAAGCAAACCCTGTATCTACATATTTGTGATTGGTGGAAAATTGTAGAAATGAGATTAATATATATATATATATATTACTTTTAAAATTGTCCAAATAGGGTGTTTAAATGTCTTTCATGCTGAGAGCTTCATCTGGTTCGGTTGAGTCTCTGCTGCTGGAGAAATCCGGTGATTCCACCTCATTCATGATGCTTTGGAGTCGAGTGAGTGACATTACTCTCTGTCTGGGTGTAGGAATATCCTCAGGTTCCTTTATGTGGCTGTACTGGTTTCCATCTTCATCATAGTTGTATACTTTAATAACTCTACTGACTCGTTTGGGCTGTTTGCACGCAATCGTCTCTGATCCAGGTCCAGCGTTCTGTTCCTCTCCTTCTTGGTCTTTGGGTTGATCTGATTCATCACCAGCTACTCCATTTGATGTGCAGTTTATGCCATTTTCAGCATCGCTGCTTATTGAGTCACCCTCCAGACAAGCTCCATCTTGGTTCTCTTGGTTTGTCTTGATGGTAGAGGGAGTCTTAATGGGCGCTGAGGTCTCTGGCGCAAACTCTACAGTGTCTTCTTCAGATTTTGGGTTTCTGTGGAAAAACACAGCCCTGAGTCTATGACTAGCGAGTCTCGTTGTCTCTCGGTGGCTACTTTTGTTAGGACACATCCTGGCCCTTGTTCTTTGTAGACACTTAATGACGTAGGGTTGACTGAATGCACCGAGTGTAAACGCCCCTATAAAGGTGACCAACACTGATGATGACACAGCTGCTGCAAAGTGAGCATCTGAGTAACGGATGGTGGACGTCTCGCCCTCTCTGGCTGTTCTTATCCTCGTTCTTGTCTTGTGTGTGTTTTCGCTCAATACATTTACTCTATATGGAATGGCTGCTGTGCCTCTACTGTCCACAAGGTGGCAACTGTAGAGTCCAGTGTGACTTAATGTAGCCTTTGAGATCCTCAAATTCCCATTACTCATCTCTATTGGGTCCTTATTGCTAAACTTGTGTCTATCTCCAAATGATCCAAATGGGGTCTGCCACCATATAACCAGTGCTACAGAACAGATGAACAGGAACACATTTACAACTTAGAAGAATATTTTAAACATTTTTTTAAAGTCTGAAACTCATTCTTAGCAACAAACTAAGAGGTAATATGTGAATGTAGTGTTTACCTTCGCTATTCTCATTCCTACATTGTAGCTCTGTAGCATTTCCCAGAATGACACTGACTGTGATTTTAGGCTTGATTTGTAATGTGCTCCTTTTTTTCTCCAGAAACTCAGGACTCGCTTTGGAGTTTGTCTCAGGTGTTTGAAGATAAAGTGTACTCCAAAACAGAAGCAGCCTCGTAAGGTGCCTGATCTTCATTGTTTCAAATCTAGACAAAGATTTAATACAATCATGTGTTATACACTGAGCTGCCAGTTTATTAGGCACACCTCCATTTGGCCATTGGCTAGTTTATTGGGATAGTTTATATAGGTCACTTTGTAGACGTACAGTTACTGAGATGGTCATTGCAAAACATCGACTTTGTGTTTCTATGTTATTTGCAAGTATTTAGCTCATCTTGTTTGAAAGTTTTATCTATGGCAGTGTCTTAACCTCCTGACAGAGCTAACCAGGATTCTGGGCTGAAATATCCTGGTACTTAGCAGGATTCATAATACCAACAACCTACACACAACACCCTGAAACACCAGTCACAAAACAGCCCCAAACCATCACTGATCCAACTCCACATTTTACAGTGAATATCAGGTGCCTTTACTTGTGCACAGTCATCAGTTGTGTCTACCAAATATCCAACTGTTTCAGACATGTGAAACTTGTCCCTAATTATGCTTAATGTTTTTTTTTTTTTTTTACTGCTTATGTTTTTACATCCATTACCTGATTGGCACAGGTCAACAACCATCTGGATCTTTTGTGTTGAAGAGTTCGTTGGGTTACACATGATAAGGGATGACGAAGGGATTTTACACATATGCAACCTCATATTTATACCTCAGGGAAACAGGACATACTTTTCAGTAGCAATAGCAAATTATTTTTCTGACGGCAAAGTTTTTCAAGAATTTGTTTGCATTTTAAAAATAAATATTACATAGGGCACACACTTGTTTGAAAGAAAATACACATGATACACACGTACCAGGTATACCAGCACCACACACACATTTCCACACCAAACTTGACAGTATTGTGCTGAGAATGGTCCACCACTCAAATAATACCTGGTCAATGGTGTTCCCTTTGCAAAAATGGGCAAATGGAAAAAATCTGATAAATTGTACTGAGTAGTATGGACTACAGTCTAATTTTATACCTACAATAAGACCTATATGGTAGGTTTAACTGATAAAATGGCAACTCATGCATTTGGTTGGCACTTGATACTGAACATGGGTGTCCCACATAAAGGTCATGGGTCATTTATGGCCTCAGACATGTTATATTTTTTTGAAAAATGTTTTAAAAATGAAAGGTAATAAGACCTACCACTAAGGATGTTTAAAAAAAAAATAAAAAAAATTCATGAACTCGTTACCCTTCTCAAAATTGTGTATAAGTCTATATTAATGTTGTCAAATTTGGTGGACAAGGCGGCTCCAAAGAAAAAGAAAACATGAGATTTCAGGGCTGCTGAAAAAATTTAGAATTTTTAGAAGTGCTGGAAAAAATGTAAATTTTGAGAAGTCTGTCTGTTTCATTTGATGTTCATTTTCATTTATGAAAAACAAAACATTACTTAGATTTTACAACTTTGTTACAAGATCAGTTTTTATAAGCTACCATCTGACATCTTTTAGAGGACCACAATGGAAATAAGCCTTTGGGCTTTATTGTGTTTTTTTCCCTCTACGATTACAGTCAGTAATACCTGTGCACTAATTTGATAGAAATTCCTACCTCTTCAGTGCAGTCAGATGAACGCAGCATTAAAACGGTCTGTTTGCTGGAGAAGTTTAATTGCTGTGTTTCACAGGTTGTGTTGTTTCTAAAAGAGGAGTAAAGTACAACCCTCACATGACACATTTTAAGTTCCATCTCGTGGTCCATGTTTAAAGATTAACATTTTGTCCATCCAAAGGAAAAAGGAAATGTTACAGGAATCTGAAATACTAGTTAGACTAACTGACTCACCTGTGTGTGAGCAGCTGCTGCTACTTCCCTAGTTGATGCAATATTTTCATTAGTCCAAAGATCAGATATGAAAATACACTGTATGTATAACAATTCCCCAGATGTTTTTGGATTTAACCGTATTAATAAAATCTTGTTCACTGCCACTAAAGTTTTCAGAATAAATTATGGAGCATTTTAGCCTAAATATATTTTGAATGCACAAATAGATGTCTTTTATTTAATTAATTATTATTATTGGCTTGTTTTGCTATTTTTTAAAAATCATTTTACTTTTATTTTATGTTTATTTACTTTTTAAGGGCTAAGCACCGCAGGTTCGAGGCACCTATTATATCTGTTAGTCTTCTTCTTCTTCTTCTTCTCATGAGTCTATGGCAGCACACAGAACTGCTTATGGGAAAGTTATGAAATTTGGCACACAGATAGAGGATAATCTCAACATTAAGCCTAGCATGTTTGGAGACGCTATCACTAATCCTCTAGCACCAGCAACTGCTCAAATTTTTACCTATGTTTATGCTAATAACATTTGAACCATGAGGCCTACAAACAAAATTCCTTTCCACCTAATTCCTTGGCTCAAAACAATTTGATTGCACTCTGTGGCATAATTTGTGGAGTCATAATTTTTCCCCTACCATTTTGAATCTTCTGAAAAACCTTTACATACTTTTTCAAACTCGTCCTAGAGGGTTCGTCCGATTTTCACCAGATTTAACTCAGATCATCATCAGACCATGCTGGCAAAAAGTTATTAAAAGCTTTTTAATTACGCATAAACAAATTTGACGGCGAGCACGCCAAAATGTTCATGAAGCTATATCTCTATAATGCTTTAGCGTATTCAGACCAAACTTAGTATGTGTCATAGTCATCATGACTTGAGGGTACCTACACAGTTTCAGAATAGCGCTACCTAGTGTTCACGAGATATGAAAAAAGCACATTTTTGCTTATAACTTCTGAATGGTTAATCCAAAATCATGAAACTGGTCTCTTCTGTGGGGATACTGAGTCAAATTATATGAAATTTTCTTAGGTTGGCCGTTTTGGGTGTCAGCCATTTTGAATTTAGTAATAAAATTATTTTACGAAAGACTTGGCGTATCGTTAATATAGTGTGTCATCACTGGCACCTATTGAATTTCTAAAGGCACTGAAAAAGTTTCAAGACAGTGCCATATTTTCATCAGACTGGTCTTGTTTGATTCCTTGGGTCATGCCGAGATGTTTAGTGTTTGATCCAAGTTTAATGACATAAACTGAGTTAACATGGTTCCAGTCTTCTTCACACTTAAAAGTGTCATAATATATATAAAAATAACTATTTCCCTTTATGTTCATATGTGCAACAGGGAGTAAAATACTTCTGTTACAGACAATATGTGCAAATGGCCTATAGATATCAATAAATAACATTCTTATCCATAATGTTAATGTGTGTTTTAACTAAAATATGAGAGGACCAAGAACCCTCAGATCCCTGTTCTGGGACCAATGCTAATGTTAACTTTAACTTAAGCTAATGTTAACTTAGTTCTTCTGACACAAAACATGCATAAAAATAAGCAATAATTTCTAACTGGAATCCTACAAGAGGAACCAAAAAGGTAGGAATGTTTAATTCAGTGGCCAGAAAGTAGACAATGTTTATGTCACACACACACACACACACACACACACACACACACACACAGAGAGAGTATCTGATGACAACTCAGTGTATTTACTAAAAACATGACATGAAGTGTGCACAGTGTTGTGAGCTACATGCCATAAGATGTCAGTATTGAGCTTCACAAGTTTTGAAATGTATCAGTGAGCATCTCCACCCATCTTCACCAAATGTGTAGGAGATAAGAGAACTCATGCTCAGACATGTTTTAGAAAACATAAACCCTGTTATGTGCAGCTGGGCAACTTACCTTTTGTAGGCCAAATGTTTGTGGACACCTAACCATCACACCCATATGTGCTTTTTGAACATCCCATTCCATATGTAGTCTCCCCTTTGCTGTTATAATAACCTTCACTTTTCTTGGAAGGCTTTCTATTAGATTTTGGACCATGGCTGTGGGGACTTGCCCATTCAGTCACAAGAGCATTAGTGAAGTCGGGCACTGATGTCAGGCGAGGAGGCCTGGTGCATAGTTTGCATTCCATCATTAATTCAGAAAGATATGTACACATTTTGGAGCAACATATGCTGCCATCCAGAACAGGACAACGCCAAACCACATTCTGCCCGGATTACAAGCGCATGGTTGCATAAGCAGAGAGTGCGGGTGCTAGCATGGCCTGCCTGCAATCCTGACCTGTCTCTGATTGAGAATGTGTGGCGCATTATGAAGTGCAAAATAAGGCAACAAAGGCCCTGTACAGTTGCGCAGCTGAAGAAATGCATAATGGATGAATGGGGGAAAATTACGCTTGCTAAACTTAACCAACTGGTGTCTTCAGTTCCCAAACGCTTAATAATTTTTATTAAAAGAAAAGGTGATGTTACACAGTTGTAAACAGTCGACTGTCCCAACTTTTTTGGAGTATTTTGCAGTCATCAAAATGAGTGTAAATTTTCAACAATAAATTAAATATGTTAAAAAAAAAAAAGTTAATAATGTGTTTTCAATGTAGTACAGGGTGAATAGAATTTTCATATGACTCTTTTTGTTTGTTTTTTTGCATTTTCCATACTGTCCCAATTTTTTTTCGGAATTGGGGTTGTAGGACAAATCATTAGGTCACCATTGTGCTGCAGGATTTCATTCCAACCAATCTGGAGCCAGTCAGGTGTGGCTCCTGATTGGCTGGAATGAAAAAATTAAGTCACACCAGCCCTTTGCAATTAACATTGGACACTTCTGCTATACAGTATCATTGCTGATAGTATGGTTGTTATGGGCAATTGGTAGTTTGTTTTTACCTTGTTATAATTATCTAGTTCTGACCTGAAAGTAAGACATTTGTCAGTCTAGTGTTCATGAAAAAGTATGTAAAAGTTATACGACTGATATGACGTATGCCTGATGCTTGATAAATAAACAGTGATTGAAAACTCAATGATTGTCAACTGTCTTCGGTCTGACTATTTACTGTTGAATGTTAGCTAAGTGGCTAAGGTTTGCTGTCAGTATGGTACTGAGATTTTTCACTGATACCTATCTTTTCTGATACCCATCACACTTTTCTTTCACACACCCATAAATTCATGCTTCATGCATTTTAATAGTGTAGGCATTTTCTGACAATAAGATAATGTATCAAAATATGCTACCTATAGTCTTCTCTGGAGGCATTTTCTGATTGTAAGATAGCATATCAAACAGTCTTCTGCTGAGGAGTTTTCTGATTGTAAGATAGCATATCAAGCAGTCTTCTGTCAAGGCATTTTCTGATAAGGTCACACTAATAAAGATGTCAAAATAGAACGAAATACTTGTGGTGTTGTTTTATGAATACCTATAACTGCATGATATGTGAGATACTAGTATGAGAGGACAGTTTATTGAGGTAGGACAACACCAGCATTTGAGGCACCCTCGCTAGAAGACAAATAAATACATTATATGGCCAAACGTCTGTGGACACCTGTTTGTTTGTCACACCCATATATGGGCCTTCAAACTGTTACCACAAAATTGGAACACAATTGTATAGGATGTCTTTCTATGCTTCACTAGAACTAAGAGGCCCAAACCTGTTCTAGCATAACAATACCCCTGTGCACAATGTGAGGTCCATGAAGACATTAATTGCTAAGTTTGGTATCATAGAAACTGAGTGAATTTTTCTTTAGCCCTGAATAATTCTCCACTTGGTGAAGTTTGTCATTAGGTAACTGAATGTCAATCAAAGAAGATTGCAGTGTTGTAATTTTGTATCTTCAGTGAACAGAGTGTTGTATTTTATCTTCAGTGAATGGAGGTGAGACCAATCATACAGGGTTTACAGGAAAAAATGTGGAAATACTTGTGTTTTATTGGCTGATAGGTCTCAATTCTGCCAAACGCTAGCTCACACAGTCCGTTAGCATGAGGGGAAAAATTGATATATGCCGATTTTTATTTATTTAATTTTTTTTTTACCAGTAAAGGGGTTGAAACTGAATCACAAACATCTTATGCTGAGCAGGAAAACAAGGTGTGTAAATGTCTATTGGTTCCAAGTTACGTGAACATGATCTGAGCAGAGCATAAGGACAACTAACATACTCTGCATGGCACTTTAGCAGATAAACCCATACAATGATAGCTTTATTGTGCCTCCCCTTGGCTAGCCTCACCAAACTAGCCTCTCATGTTAGATAGCCAAAAAGTTTGATATTTTATCGCTCTGGTAGTCCTGCAATCAGTGATAACACCCGAGGCAAGTCTTATGATAAATTTTCACATTTTTAAAGCATTTAGCCCTCACATGCAAGAAAAAAATGCATGGAAACTATTTAGAAGTATGTTTTAAAAACATTTTTGATGGGCTCAGCCCCGGATGATTAACAGTCCAGCTAACGCCCCATAACAGAGCCCTGACATCAGTGCCGGGCCTCACTAATGCACTTGTGGCTAAATGAGCACAAATCCCCACAGCCATGTTCCAAAATCTAATGTAAAGCCTTCCCAGAAGAGTGGAGGTTCAAAGAAGGGACTAAATCTGGAATGGGATGTTCAACAAGCACATACAGTACAAATACAGTGTGACAGTGAAGTGTCCACAAACTTTTGGCCAGATAGTGTAGATCGACTTGGTTAAGTTTACTGAGGTCTGAAAATGACCACCAAAAACGTAAATATAAACAGTATTACTAAGAAAAGAGGACCACTTTCTTGAAAACTCAGAATATGACAAAGATTCACAGAGCTAACTGTTCTGACCAATCAGATTAAAGACCATTTCAGCGCGGGAACATTGCGACCAATCACAGATACAGCCAGCATGAGCGTCGTTTTGGACGGAGAGCGGCTTCCCCACAAAATGGCCCCTCCCTTCTGAAAGGAGGGAGGAGGAGGATAATCACAAACAAACAAACCAAACGAAGAGCTGTGCTCCGGAGTGTGCTGTGAGGTACCTCAGGGAGAGACGAAGCTCATTAGGGACGGAGGACACGTTGCAGGTAAACTAAAATAGAGTGAAAACTTCTTGTAAGCTTTTTTGGCTGACAAGCTGTTAAACGGTGTCTGGGGAAAGCTAGGGTTTCCAGGCTGCGCGCGGTCTTTATCCATATTAATTCTTGAAGTGTTTATAATTGTGCATGCAGAATTAAACTTGTGTTTTCAGTTCATTTATCTTATAATGACGTAGCAAAACTTTTGATTCCTCTGATTCAAGCAGTTTCAACTATGGGCTTGATTTGGTGTTTATGGATAATGTTTGGTTCCTACCAACAAGTTGTGTCAATACTTGTTTCTGCATACCTTGTCATTAAACTGGTTTCTTTAATCCTTGAGTAGCCTACATCTGAACATCATGTGGATTTTTTTACTGCAGTATTTTAAACCCAGCACTCAGGGATTCTCTCCACTTCCTGTTCCTAACACACCTGGCCAGGTAACCTGCTTTTAACAGTGCGTATTTCCTGGCTGATGTTTGCTGGGAGCTGGACTAGAGTTAGATAAAATATGATAGAAATCCTCTTCTGTGTTGGGTCTAATTATGTGTACTTTCTCCAAATCAGCACCGCACATCAAATTGCTTGAAAAGTGTAACATTCACGCGTAAATATTTGACTTCCTCTGAATATTCTAATGGATTGGACTGGATCACCAATCTGTACAGGTTACATTACGAGTTAGGCAGGTTTGTCTGAAATGATTTACTGCAGTGTTTCCCAACCCTGCTCCATTAGTATCATTGCACTGCATTGTATTTACCTGCTCAAACACAACAATTGCAGCTCAATAACCGCCTTGACAACAAGTTGACTCAAGCATGTTGGAGTGGGAAGATGTGAAGATGTCCAGTGTAAATAACCCTACAAGGAGAGGGAGTCCACCTACAGCAAGTGTAAAACTTTGTTTTGAAACGTGGATGCATTCTTTCATTAACCCACTAACACACCACAACAATTATACTGCATCTTGTAGTTCTACCTGATTACGGGCAGCTGCGAAACATCTCAAATAAACCAATTATGTAATCTCCTTCAGACCATCTACATACTTAATGCATCTCTGGCAGCCTCTGCTTCTGTCAGTGTGTTTATTGAGTCCATAAGCAGGGTTAGCTGAATGATGGATCCCCCCCAGTTATTACCATCTGACTAATCTCCCAGACAACAGGCCTGTGTTTGCTTTTCCATAGCTGTGAGCAGAACCCTCCCCTTTGTTCAGGTTTTGCAAGCCCACTTCAGCAGTTGAGGACCGAAAAGCAGCGTGTCTGAGAAAACAAAAAAGGAGTGGTATACTGTGCATTTGAGTGACATGATCATTGATGACTGTTTTTCTGACGCTGGGCAACTGAACTGATTTTTCAGTCTTATAGTTATTTTATATATGTCTTTGGCATTTGGGCAATTTGAGGAAGTAAGTGAGTGAGTCATTGTCATGACTTTTCCCCCGCATGATCGCTTACTGCTTTGTACTGTATGGATAATACAAAAGCCTACAGTGCTACACACAAAACACAGGAAGTGTCCTGTGTAGGGCTTCAGTTTCGATTATTACATAGTGTTTCATGACTCTATTCTTAACTTACTTGACCTAACCACATGGGAATGAGTGGCAACATAAAAAAAAAAAAACTAGAAAGCATGAAACCCACAACAGTAAAACCGCAGGATTTACGGCCAGTCCAATGGCCTTGGAGTTCAACAGTTGTCCGCCATTTGCTGTTTCTCGTTCTCTCTCTCTCTCTCTCTCTCTCTCTCAATTTTTTAAAAACAGTTTCCTTCAAGTTTCAATTCCAAGTAGTTATCTCCACACTTATGAAAAAGGTTCAACCTGGAACCCATAAGTGTTGGTTGGTCTTTGGTTGGTCTCTTTGGGAGAACCCTGTATGTCCCCGTCACTTAATTATCCAAAGGATCCTGGAGCAACCATTTCTTCCAAGAGTATAGGTCTCCTCTTGTCTAAGAACAGCTACAAATTCAGGATGGTCCGAATCTGTAGACCTGTGCTTCCTCCTAAAATATGCTAAACTACGACCAGCCACAGACTGTTGTGGCATTCAGGATTAGCGAAACCTTCAACAGCCACGCCATTTGGAACTCCTCCTCGGTTATCTGTTATCTCTTTCAGCTTTGTCTTCTTCATTCTGTACTATCTGTGTTGTTGGTGCATGCACCAACATGTTTTACTCGTTCAAACCCTTTGAGAGCTGCAGTGCTATAGAGGAAACTCTGGAGATGGCTGGTGTGGAGCTGTATGCGTTTTATCACTACCTAAAAACTAATTCGCTTGTGCTTGAACAAAAACAGATGGAAACTGTTGCCCTACAGCAGAGACCAAAGAATTGTAAAACCATAGCTTTATTTTCACAGAATATCATGGAGACCCCGTAAACAAATAGTGTTTATCTTTTAAGCACATGAATGCAAAATGTATCAGTTTTCATAATTTTCTTAAACAAGGAAATAATGTGTTGCGTGTCTTGGAAAAAGTCTTCAAGTGTTAGGGATATAATTTATTTATTTATTTTTTAATTTTTTTTAAAAAAAATTATTTATTTTTAATTTTTTTATTTTTTTGCTTCAACTGTTCTCCAGCCTTTGTTGGATCAGGAGTGTTAGGAGCTGAAACAGAATAAGAACATGTGTGTGGCAGCCTGGAAAAAAATGTTGCTGAAATTTTGACATATTTTTCTGATAACCACATTATTTCCTAGACTGAAATATTTGCATTTATCCCAACCAGAAGTGTAGTTATAGCATTTTAATATCTGGTTACCACCAAAAGTAGTAGAAAAAAAAAAAAAAGATAACATTGCGATTAAAGAGTTGAATCTGACTGAGGCACAAGAGCATCACGACATGTAGACAGCTGGTATCTGATTACAAACTGAAATGATCTGGATTATGTCCATTTTGCTACAGCGTTGTAGCTATCCAACAACTTAGCTAGCAAGGTTTTAGATATCTTTTGGCAGAATGACAGTTTTTACCACAGTGTTCATTAAACTGGCTCCTTACACAACATGGTAGCCAACAGGAAAGTACATGGGCATTTTTTTTTACATAATTTTGATGAAATATATTTTTGGTTTATATGCCAGGAAAAAACAAAACAAACAGATTTTGACCAAAATGCCCATTGTGATTGTTTGCCACAATTCAGCCTTGGGTTTTCCCAGTCAACAAGATATGTGCAGCCGGTTTTACACCTCACCTTCCTCCTCTTCATTCTCTACTCTGTTGTTGTTACAGGTTCACTATGTTCTCCTCAGTCGTTCCCTTCGAGGACCAACAATTTGCTGCTCTGAGGAAACAATGCCAGCAGAACGGGAGGTTGTTTGAAGACCCACTCTTCCCTGCTGAGGACCGTTCGCTATTCTTCCAAGGCAACCACTTCGGCAGAGTCATATGGAAGAGGCCCAAGGTGAGGAACTGAAGAAGCGATGAGACGAGGGTTACTTTAAAGGGATATTTTGGTGAAAAATCAAATGTACACAACCTTCACTTCAAAATGAGTCAATCAGGCAAGACATGTTTGCTATCTGATGTTTTGCATCTTTAGTTTTGTTTCCTTTTCAACACGAAAATATGTTTTTACAATGTGTCCCATGAGCCCCACCTCCCCAAAATTTTCACTTTAAAATTAATTGTTTAAATATGGATTGAAATCTGTGCTATTTTGAAAATGAGGTTATAAAGTATAAAAATTGTCATTTGAAGCAAGTAAGATGATTTGTTGATGTATTTACAAAAATATTTTGCGTCAGATAGACTTCCATTAATTGTTATAACTTCATTCGCCTTATACTTTTAGTGCAAAATTAAGGAAAATAACGTTGACCATCAAACATATCTTAACAAATCTAATCTACGTTAGATTTTTCTCCTAACCATTCCAAACCAGAAAATCTATTGTGGATGTGATTCTTTCAAGGCACATTACATCATTACCTGCAGCAGAGCACGTGTTAATCAAGACTCAAGCAAATGATAAATGAGCTAATCCTATGGAACGGAACATGTGTATAGTGTTTGTATTGGAAATGAATGCAGAATACTTTACATGGTGTAAGGAAATAGAAACAGAGTACACAGGACTAGATCACGGCAATACCGGATTGTGATACGGAATGTGTAAATAAACGATGAAGTAATTTTTATTTCCAGTGTTTAAAGTCCAGTGTTGTCAGTCATAGTGTCCTTGTAGTACTACAGGAGACAAGAGGAAACAAATACTAGAGGTTCACAGACTAGAACTGCACAATACATTGTTTTTTGATCATTATCAGTTTATTGACCTTTTCTATACTGGTTTTAAGATCATTCAGGTGCTCATGTAAACAGTATTCTATAATAACTTGTATCAGGTTCTTGCTGTTATCTGATATCAAGAAATCTAATACCTGGATTTTAGTCCAGTAATCAGGTTCTTCGCCCATGTGGAACATGTACATCTGTGCATGTGTCAAACGTTTGGATAAACTAAAATAGAGCTTGTGCCGTGGCTTGGTTTAAAAAGTCAGCTTGTTATTTTATCTGTTTATAGTTACCTTTGATGCTGTGGAATGTCTGTGAAGCAGTCAGTTCCTATTATTATTTACAGTTGAGGTCATAAGTTTACATAAGCCTTGCAGAATCTGCAAAATGGTAATTTTAAATTAATGAGAGGGATCATTAAAAACTGTATTTAGTTTTTTATTTAGTCCTACCCTGAAGCTATTTCACATCACAGATATTTACATATAGTCCACAAAACTCAATAATAACTGAATTTACACAAATGAATCAGTTCAGAAGTTTACATACACTTGATTCTTAATACTGTGTGTCGTTACCTAGATGATCAACGACTCTGTTTATATTTTGTGATAGTTGTTCATGAGTCCCTTGTTTGTCCTGAGCAGTTAAACTGCCCACTGTTCTTCAGAAAAATCCTCCAGGTCCTGTACATTCTTTGTCTTTCCAGCATCTTTTGCATATTTGACCCCTTTACAACAGCAGCTATAGGATTTTGAGATCCATTTTTTCACACTGAGGACAATCGAGGGACTCGTACATGACTATTACAAAAGGTGCAAACATTGACTGATGCTCAAGAAGGCAACACGATACATTAAAAGCCAGGGGGGTGTAAACTTTTGAACAGGATTATCAGTGTAAATTGTTAATACCTAACAAACTAAAACCTAACACACTAAATATTGTTTCTCTTCCAGTTTCCAGCATGTTGATCATTGAGAGCTTACTATCAGATGCAATCTGGATAAAATACAGCCGAGGCCATTACTGTGGCTCTGCTAAATCGATTGTACATTTCTCCATTACATCCCAGCATTAAATATTAATGAAACCCACAGTTAAGAATGCAGATATGCAGAACTGAAAGTAATGTCCATGCATTAGGCTGTGTAGACTTTTCTATGTTTTTTTTTTTTTAAATAATTATTTTTATATATAATTGTTTTGAGGTTTGTGTGGCAATTGTACAGAGGGAGAGGCTTTATAGCGTGATCGGGTGGAGGGAACAAATAGCTGTTTGTAAATCAAGACAGGTTGGTTGAAATGATCTTCTGGGTGGAGATGGTTTAAAATGTGTAGTGTGGGTGAGGTTTTGTTTGCGCAACGATACAGTATTACAACTTGGAGTACACCCCTCACTGTTTAACTTATGCAGTCACAAGAGGTCACAAGGCATCACAAGTCACAAGGCGTGTGCTGATTTTCAGTTTCTTTTTCATGTCAAAATTGCATAGTTTTATTTTGGTTAGCAAAATAATGTATTTAAAAAAAAAATACTGCATGTTTAGCTGTATGTGTTAGCATTAGAGCAAAAGACTCGAGGTATTACTGTAAAAACATGTTTCTAGTGAGGATGTTGTGTGTAGTTATTAGTATTGAAGCTCCCTTTCCTATCTGTGGTGTATAAAGTGTTGTTCCTCAAACCCACAAAAAGAGCAAATAACTGACTGAGTGTTCTACAGTGCTTTTACTAGAGATGGTGGATGAGAGCCACCAAATTAAAACAGCTTCCTGTAACATGTCACATGGGTTTTTTGATCTACAGTAGGGTAAATGGGTGGACGTTTAGTGTGAACATGCCCCTTAGTTTGTTTAATCACATTTTATTGGCTACCAGCCACTATGTTGACAAACAGGATTAGCCAATCATTATCATGCAGTTTTCCCATTTCTGTTTTTTTAAAAACCAGACTGAATATTGGCATGTGGAAGTGACAGATGAAGTACTGAAGGTTTACTGCAGGAAGAGGTGCGGGAAAAAAGTGTACACTGGTACTTGAAAGTTTGTGAACCCCTTAGAATTTTTTTTAATGTATATGTTTGCATACTTATGACCTAAAATTTCATCAGATTTTCACACAAGTCCTAAAAGTAGACAAAGAGAACCAAATTAAACAAATGAGGCAAAAATATTATACTTGTTCATTTATGTAATGAGTGGCAAAAGTATGTGAACGTCTAGGATTAGCAGTTAATTTGTCATCCCATTTATTGAAATCATGTGTGAGTGAGCACCATGTCTTATTTAAAGAACAGGGATCTACCAAAGGTTGATCTTCACAACACATGTTTGTGGAAGTGTGTCATGGCAAACAAAGGAGATTTCTGAGGACCTCAGTAAGAGTTTTTGATGCACATCAGGCTGGGAAACGTTACAAAACCATCTCTAAAGAGATTGGACTCCACCGATCTACAGTCAGACAGATTGTGTACAAATGGAGGAAATTCAAGACCATTGTTACCCTCTACAGGAGTGGTCGACCAACAAAGATCACTCCAAGAGCAAGACGTGTAATAATCTGTGATGTCACAAAGGAACCCAGGGTACCTTCTAAGCAACTAAAGGCCTCTGTCTCACTGGTTAATGTTAATGTTCATGAGTCCACCATCAGGAGAACACTGAATAACTATGGTGTACATGGCAGGGTTGCAAGGAGAAAGCCACTACTTTCCAAAAAGAACACTGCTGCCCCTCTGCAGTTTGTTAAAGATCACATGGACTTCTGGCTTAGAAGGCTATTAGAAAAAATGTTTTGGCACGGATGAGACTAAAATAGAACTTTTTGGTTTAAATGAGAAGAATTATGTTTGGAGAAAGGAAAACACTGCATTCCAGCATAAGAACCTTATAACATGGTGGTTTTAGTATCATGGTTTGAGCATCTGGGCCAGGACAGCTTGCCATGATTGATGGAACAATGAATTCTGAATTATACCAGTGAACACTAAAGGAAAATGTCAGGACATCTGAATGTGAACTGAATCTCGAGAGAAAGTGGGTCATGCAGCAAGACTGTAAGCACACAAGTCGTTCTACCAAAGAATGGCTAAAGAAGAATAAAATTAATGTTTTGGAATGGCCAAGTCAAATTAATGTTTTGTATGGCCAAGTCAATGTCCTGACTTTTAATCCAATAGAAATGTTGTGGAAGACCTGAAGCAAGCAGGAAACCCTAACAACGGGCTAAAATTCCTCCAAACCGGTGTGCAGGACTGATCTGAGCACATCGGCTTAGTGGAATTTTTGCCTGTGCCTCAGTACAGAACAGCTTGGTGGGTTTCCTCACGTGAACTGCTTGCTTCAGGTCCTTCCACCACATTTCTATTGGATTAAGGTCAGGACAGTTACTGGAAACGTTTATTTGCAGTTATTTCTGCACACGGGGGTCACCAGATTCAGAAAACAAAGGTTCACATACTTTTGCCACTCACAGATTTGTAATATTGGATCATTTTCCTCAATAAATAAATGACTAAGTATAATATTTTGTCAACATATGTCCTTGGACTGTGAGAGGAAGCTGGAGTACCCAGATGAAACCCCTGAAGCTCAGGGAGAACATGCAAGCTCCGCACACACAGGGCTAGGCAGGATTTTAACCCCCAACCATGTATGTAGTATGTTATTTCAATAATCTCTAGTGTAACTGTCCTATAAATCGATATGGCAAGATTGGTTGAAGCTAGATCATACTATTAAAGTTTGAGCAACACATTTGTGCCATCATCGTACCCAGTTCCCCAACCATTAGTCCGCTCTCCCCTATCACACAACAGATACCAACCAGGGAGGGTGAAAGCTAGCATGTGCTTCCTCCTATACTTGTGAAGCCACTACTTCTTTTCAATCTGCTGTTCATACATCACAGGACAGTTTAACACACTCTGAGGAAAGCACTGCTTTCCCTCTTCTACATACATAAGCTCACAGATGCCCACGATTGGCTAGTGTCACTCTGAGGACAGCTGTGCATGTGTCTTTATTGTGATATTGTATATACAGTCCCTTCTGAGCGTATTGGAATGGCAAGGCCAATTCATTTGTTTTTGTTATACACTGAAGGCATTTGGGTTTGAGATGGTGGATCAGAATTTTAGATTTCATTTCCTGATGTTTAACACATCTAGATGCAAATAACTGGAAGTTTGAACCCACCCAATTTTCAAGTGATCAGAAATATTGGAACACGTGACTGACGGGTGTTTCTTATTGCCCAGGTGTTTCCTGTTAAATTGATTTGTTTAAACAATTACTAGCTCTGTTTTAAGGCTCATGGTTTAGCTGTAGACCCCAGGATAGACTCAGGGCCTGCTGGAAAGGTCTCCCACTTGGATTAGGAATGTCTGCGGATCCCCTAGGATGAGTTGCTGGCTGGGGATGAAGTCAGTCTGTTGCCACCGTGACCCCCAGCAGGAATAGCGGAAGGAAAATGAATTATACTCTAGGTATTTAACCAGTCGATTCACTCTCCTTCTCTTTTCAGGAACTCTGTGAGGACCCACACCTGTTTGTCAATGGCATCAGCGCTCATGACTTGCAACAGGGGCAACTGGGAAACTGCTGGTTTGTAGCAGCCTGTTCGAGCCTTGCTTCCAGAGAGGCCCTGTGGCACAAAGTGAGTGTCCTCATGTCTGTCTTCATGTCCTGTCTTTGTCTTCAGGTTTGTCCTCTAATGAGGTAATGAGGTAATGGGGGGGGAAGTCAAGTCCTGTCATGGCATGTATTTGGTTAGTGGATAGATTGGGCAGTTACTAACAGAGTACACAATAGAGTTACAAAGTACATACCAAACCAGGATCTACTGAGTCACCAGTTTGAGTATGCCACTTTGATCAATATATGTATGATAGCGAAAGGGCTTAAAGTCAAGCAACCAGGATTAGCTACTAATTCCCTTCTTGGTAGATTCAACTGCGATGCATGGTGGGGGCCGTTTTTTTTTTCTTTCTTTATTTTACAGTGGCCTAATGGCAGACATGAAGTAGTAGGTTATAAAGCATATTTTTTGTAAATTACCCTGTGTTTTTTTTTTTTTTTTTTTTTTTTTTTTTTTTTTGCAACTGTACAGAATCCAGTTGACGGGTCAAAATTATTGTGTACAAATAACACCAGCTGTGATATTTATTAATTGATTTATTAGGCAGTAAGTTTAGAAAATGTTTTTCCAATGTCCAGTTTCGGTGAGCCTGTGCCCATTGTGGCCTCAGGTTCCTATCTCTGATCCTCATATGGTCTTTTACCGTTGTAGTCCGTCTGCCTCAATCTGTTGTGCGCTCTGAACTATGGCGAAAGGTAAACTATGAAAAATCTAGATGAACTATGGCAAAAGATGCAGCAGTTATCATATGAAACTTGGTTAATAGCATTTTCCATAATTATAGTTGTTGCTGAGGAGTTCTTACATCGATACTCCTCTATTACTGTGTGTGTGTGTGTGTGTGTGTGTGTGTGTGTGTGTGTGTGTGTGTGTGTGTATATATGTATGTATGAAGCTTGTGCTTTCTTTACATGCCTATTTTGCTCCCATTTTTTGAGAAAGCAACACCCAGTGTAGTGTGATTGAGCTTTCATTTTTGTGCCGTATGTTGCTTTCCTTTTCTTGTTTATGCTGCATTACTGATGAGCCAGATAAAGTGGCACTAAACTCTGTGTCATTGCCCCTCCAGGGGCCTCATTTGCTCTCCACATTAATACTCATGTGCTCCTCTATCTCAGTGTAATATGAACTAAACATCCTGAACCCTGACTCGACCATGTCTGTTTCCAGGCATTGGCTTTGTGTTTAGTTACAAGCATGTAAATCGCCTCAGTGACGTAAACTGGTGTTTAAAAACAGTTTGGGGTATCTGTAAAAATAAAAAAACATCTCTTCACTGACATGTTTGCTACAGATGTTATGTATTTCTGTAATGGTTTAACTCTAATGATTTTCAGATCTGGTGTGCACTAAATAAATAGTTTGTTAATTGAAAACAGTTTTGACAATCGTTCCTTCATGCACCTCGCTTTTTTTTTTTTTTTTTTTCTTTCTTTCACCTCTCTGTTGAAGTTGATAAGACAGAAAACGCAACTTGCGGTTTCTCTGTAAAGTGACAACGCCCAAAGCAGTCAGTCCCAAATGCTCTCTGTTGGTGGAACAGTTTCTGTTTGAAAGTTACAGATTTACCTCTGACTGTTACAAAGCACCGACACTAACGTATCATGCATTAGAATGAAAGGAACTGGAAAGCAAAAACTTTTGAGATGACTGGTACAAAGTACTGGAGACTCCTTCCATAAATGTTAAATAAATTAGGATTTCTGTTACCTGGTAAATACCGTTACGATCTTGCCGGACACGGTGTCTTGTAAAAATATTAATTTAAAGCACATACTCATTTTAAATGAAGTAAAGTACATATAGTTTTTAAAGTAAGTAAAGATCTTTTCTTCACCTTCTTTCATGCAATAATGCATGTCTCTTTAAATGAAATATAGTGATGTAAAATGAGTATGCTGAAGAAAGAAAGATGCATTATTCAATGACAAAATAAAAAATAAAAAAATCCTGTCACACAGTCATATACACTCAATTTAAGTCTGGAATTAAATTTTTCTCTTACCCAGTCAGATACTAGTTACTCAATTCCAATGATCAAATTTCCTCTACTGGAAAATAATCACTGTACAATCATGTGGTTGAACAGACAATGGTGAAACTATAGAATTAAATTTGTGCCAAAAGTATTGCATGTAACTTCTCAAGAAACAAACAAAAATATACAATGCGAAAGAAGAAAAACACTCTTAAACTGAAAACAGTGAACTCGGTTGCAAAAATTTAATGTGGTCTTCAAATAAACGTTGGTGGTGGTTTTTTAATTTATTTATTTATTTATTTATTTATTTATTTATTTAAAAAAAAACAGTTTTCTAAGCCTCCTTTTTCTAATTGTGGTTTATGAATGCTTTACCAGAGTTTTCAGTTCACGCTCCAAGTTTGTGTTCACCATTCTGGCACAAACCGCTCATGTGGGCGGGCCTAATGCCGATTTAATCGCATTGGCTAGTGAGAATTGGATGAACAGCTCCCTGACCTGGAAGTAGAGACTTCAGTGGTGTGAATTTTGGAGAGTGTTCTGGATGTGGTTCTCTGTATAGTTAGTGTTTGTATTTTGTACTGGAAATCACTTACTTACTTGGTCAGTATATTAGTTCAGCTGGACAGTCGAGCTGTCGATCCACATCTCACTAGCCCCTGAGACTAAATCGCTGTTAAGCAAGTTTGCATATCAAGGATGTGCTAGTTATGAATCTCTGCGCATTTTATTTTCTGGTGCATGCTATAGAAATTACCGGATTCTTGTGTAGGGCTGGAAATGCTAGAAAAGGCACTTGTTTATCAAGTATGGAAATTCAGACAGCGTCTGGAAAAGTAAATTAGTGGGATACACTGGGTCTCCCTAGGGCCCTTTTGTCTGCTGGGGGGGATGTTCCTCACTGTTGATTTGTTGTGTGCATGAAATTGTATCTAACACGTTTTGGCCTAATTATGAGTGACAGGTTTTGGGCACAGTGCCAGGAAGGGACCCATTGCATACCATGTCATTTCCTGTAGGAAACGATTCAAAAGGTTTCCTGTTGGCAACAGTGTATACGCTAAACAATTATTGACCTACTTTAGCTTTCTTGTTGTTGTTTCTCTGTTCACTGCTCATTGTTTTTTTGAAAGTGGTGTTTCCAAAAAAATTTTTTTTATTGTATCTCTAATACATTCAAACCTCAAAGATATAATTTTAAGGCTGTTGAGTTCTTTTAAGCATAGGCCAGAGTAATGCAAAGTTTTACAGTGTGTTCATTCCTTGTTTTACACAATTGCCCTCCAAAAATGCACCAATATTTCTATACAAGCAAAAGATGTGTTAATGAGTGATCTGCTCAGTGGCTGGTTAATTTGAGACACTGAGGTTAATGTACAGTCTCATGACTTTTCGCTGTACTGTACACAGATTCCAAATGCATTTTCTCTGTAGCTTTATATGAAGGAGTGTTATAGAGTGTTGCATGAGTGCAACTCCTGAAATGTGTCTCTCACCTCTGGTGGATTTATTTATTTTTTCCCCCTTTACTTCTCTAATCTCTCGGCTCCTCCTTAGTTCCATTGTGGGGTTTCTCTCTCCCTGGTTTGCACCTCATTCCCTCCTGAGGTCTCATTACTGTCGTCTCTCTAGCACATCTGTACCCGTTCATCTCATTCTCTCCCTGAGGAGCCAGTCATTATTGTTATGCTTTCCTCTGCTTACACACACATATATATGCAGGTGGTCCTCAGGGTTTTCTGTTATCTTCTTGCTACTTATTTGTTGTCTTCCCCTTTTATATTTGTCAGTAAGTATATGGTCTAAATCTCAGTCGCAGTGAAGGAGGCTGTCAGGTCTGGTTCTATGGGTGTCAGGTCATAAGGTGTTGTGGCTTAAGTGCTTGTCAGTCCCAGGGAAGGAGGTGTTTATTCTGTGCTTCTTAATCTCAGTGAAGGGGGTGTGGCTTCGCTCTAATTTTCCTTATCATTTAAAATCTATCTACAAACTTATTGCAGTAAGCTTTGGCTGCTGTAAATGTATTTTATATGCATACATTATATGGCCAAAAGTATGTGGACATCTGACCATCACACCCATGTGTGAGCCTTCCCCAAACTGTTGATGCAATTGCATAGGATGTCTTTGTATGCTTTAGCTTTAAGTATTTCTCTTTACTGGAACTGAGAGGCCCAAATCTGTTTCAGCATGACAATGTCTCTGTGCACAAAGTGAGGTCCATGAAGACATGGTTTGCCAAAGTTGGTTTTCAAGTACTTGAGTGTTCTGCACAGCCTTGGCCTCAGATCCACCTTTGGGATGAAATGGACGCTGAGTGCTTACCAGGTCTCCTCGCCCAACATCAATTTTGCACAGAAAAAACCCCATCTCAACGTTTATTGGATAGTGCAGCTTCTGTTTATCATTGGTAGACCTCTCAAAATGGTAGAACCTCATAACAAACTGCCAGTCACAGAAACACTGCTAATGTTGACTTGATTTTAGAAAATTCTTTTGATGCTCATACTTATGAGGAGAGACTGAAAAGAATTAAAGGAGAGGGGTGACCAAAGCCCAAGATATTAATTCAAATGTCAGGGAGCAAAAGAAGTCATTTTAATGGTCTTCGTACAGTGCAATTGATTGGCTGTGTTTATTATTAGATTTGGATCATACGGTAGATGTGCTGCATAAGTCTCTGTGAATGAGAAGTGATTGTGTTAGAACGTGAGCATTAATATAAACCTGTCATTTATGTTAAATGTGTAATATGTAATACATTGTCCTAAACAGTCAGATGTGCTTGGGTCTCAGTAAGGGTATACTATATTATACTGGGTATAATGTATAATACTGTTTATAATTACACCAAAATCCTTTGACTCTCTTGTCCCTGCTTTTGAATGTCATGTATAGATTGATGGTGAAATCTGTGATGTTTGTCCACACTGTCTGCCTCAGGCAGGACAGGATGATGAGCTGTAATATTGATTAAAGTGTACAGTGACCTAATGTCTGATAGGACTGACCTTGAAGTGAGTGAACCACTGACGGTCTGACTGGGTTTCCACACACACACACTCACACACTCACACACACTCACACTCTCTCACACTCTCTCTAATTAAGAGAGAGACACTGAGACATATGTGGATGACATAAATATTTTAATTGATTAGACTCTGTGTTTTTAAGTTTTACATGTGTTTATATTTTGAGCTTTTCATAAAATGAATCACAGTTTAAGCAGAACATTGGAGGTAGTCGTAATATAAGCTAATGTATTTCTCTGTCAACACAGTCTATATTATAATAAGAGAAGTATTACAGTACAGGGTTTGTTAAAATGCTCCATAACTCCATTATATTGAATGCTCTGTAATCTCAATAAGCATTTAAGGAACTATATATATATATATATATATATATATATATACATACTTTTCACACAAAAATAATTATAATTAAAGCAGCCGTTTGGACATAGTATGTGTGTATATATGTATGTGTACACATCACGTTAATTCAACATTAACTTAGTCTGATTTTAAACTCTTACAACAAACACATTCACTATTAACTCATTCTCTAATTGACAGATATAAAAGGGAAGAAACACTAATTAGTGAACTTAAGCATTAGTATGTTTCAGAAAAATATTACATCAAAGGCTTTCCATTCTTCCAAACTCATAACCCGGCCTAGGCGCTCCTCTTGAACACCACCGAGCACTTTACACCGTCCTTCTCCACTCCCTCCTTGAAGGCGAACAGGAAGTACATGACCTTTCTGACCTTGGCCAGCTCAGCGATCCTCTCTCCAAACTCTTGGATGTCAGCCTCCAGGCATTTAATGGGCACGTCGTCTGGGTCACCAGCCGTCCTCCAAAACTGGCCTGTGGGCTCCAGCAGCTGGCGCGTCATCAGATTGGTGAGGTCGGGTGTCCATAGCTGTGAGATACCTGTAACTGAAAGACGGCCTGTCCCAGTCAGGGTCACGTTCCAGTGAGAAAAGGTCAGTTCCTGGTCGGTGAAATCCAGCCGGTACACCGCCTCATGGGGCAGAAGCAAGCGCTCGCCGTCTTGCCTCTTCTGCCCACGCTGCTGCAGAGACTGAACCCTCAGCCGCATCACCTCGGTCAGCTGCAGGTCCTCAGTGAACTCCAGCTCCATCACACTCTCCGAGCCCATGACTGAAATAGTTTCTCTGTGGCTGTGTGTGAATGTGTCTGCCTGGGAGCTCTCTACTTTTCCTCCTCTTTCTGTCCCACACTTTTCTACCCCGCCCCATCCTCTCTGTCTGCTCCCAGAGGGCAATAAGCCTAATTTTGCTGAGGACTGCATTGATTCGGTTTCATATGCACTAGTGGAATACAGGAGCGAATAGTGGCTTCATGGTTGGTGTGTGATGTGTTGCATCACTAAGCAACAGAAGGCTAATGACGTGCAAAGCAGCAGCTTACCGGTTCTCCCTTAGGCACTTCTTGACAATTGAGAGTTCCACAACAATGATCTATCCTACAAGTGAGGTTTAAGTGTGTGTAAATGAGTAAACATGAACCTAATGAAGTCTGTCAGGTGTGGAGGAAGAATATGATCATACAGTTTGTGTTGAGTTCTACTGTTAGCATTCATATTAACGTGTCCTCTCTACTGACTTTCATAACAGCAGTATGTATCTGTTGTCATCCATTGCTCTAAATGAAGCACAGAACTGTGAGAACTTTATTTATGAAGAATATATATGCTTTTCTCTTTAGGTGATTCCAGACTGGAAGGACCAGGAATGGCAGAAGGACAAGCCAGAGGATTACGTTGGGATCTTCCACTTTCGGTTTTGGCGTTTTGGAGAGTGGGTGGACGTGGTCATTGATGATCGGCTGCCCACCACCAACGGCCATCTGATGTACTGCCATTCTAACGACAGCAATGAGTTCTGGAGCGCACTGGTGGAAAAAGCCTACGCCAAGCAAGTGAAATCCGTTATTTTATTAAAGGGCAATAGTAACGTGTGTGGCATAGCACTTGAGATTCCTACTGCATTCAGTTATCCTGTATTACTTGCTGTTATATAATTTAATTTAATTTAACTTGCCATGGTCTTGACAATGCAGTCTAAACACAGTTGCGTTATATTTTGCACTATGATCTTGTAGGCATAATGTTTTTTCCCCCCAGATGTACTGTATATAAATGAAGTAACAGACTAAATTGGACTTGGCTTTGATAGCATCCGCTAATGTCGACCTCTTTCTGACCATCCAGGATTTATGGCTGCTACGAGGCTCTGGATGGCGGAAACACAGCCGACGCACTGGTAGATTTCACCGGAGGCATCTCGGAACCCATTGACCTGGTGGAGGGTCGCTTCAATCAGGACGAAGAAGCACGCAACCAGCTGTTTGAGCGCGTCCTCAAAGTCCACCACAGAGGAGGCCTCATCAGCTGCTCCATCAGGGTGACTTTGCTGTAGCCGACTGAGAGAGTTTGTGTTAATATTTATGCTTGTGCGCAAAAGAAATACCAGACTTACTTATTTGATTCATATTACTTAGTGTTAAATGATCTCTTACCTGATGTTGATTTCATTAGTATACTCGTTTTCGTGATGTGTACAGCTGTACTGTTTTGAAGTTACAAACAATATAACTCTCATAAATTCATCAGTTATAAAAATAAATAAAAAAACTTATAGAAAATTATACTTCGATTAATGTAATCTGTGTGTGTTCGCAGGCGACTTCTCAGGCCGATATGGAGGCTCGGCTCGATTGCGGTCTGGTCAAAGGTCACGCGTACGCAGTGACGGATGTGCACAAGGTGCGTCTGGGTCAAGGCCTGCTTGCCTTCTTCAAGTCTGAGAAGCTCACCATGATCCGCATGAGGAACCCTTGGGGGGAGAAAGAGTGGAACGGGCCTTGGAGTGACAGGTTGGTGCAAGCCTGCCCCCTGCAGGAAAAAGGGCAGAAGACACTTCCCTTTTTCCTCTAGTTTTGTTTATTGACCAAGTATACTTTGTATACAAACAGGAAATAAGAGTAGAATAAGAAAGAAGGTAAAATGAATAGGGTGTATATTAATGGTTAAAACATCTAATGGTTTGTACAGTATGTAGTAGAAAAAGGAGTACAGATCAAGAATATTGACATATTAACCTACTGAACTTCTAATAGACAAAATGCAAAATGCTTTTTTTCCTCTTCCTGTCTAGCTCAGAGGAATGGAAGAAGGTCAGTAAAAGTGAACGGGAGAAGCTGGGAGTAACTGTGCGAGACGATGGTGAATTCTGGTAAGAGACTCTTTGAATAACGCATTTTTAATTACTTATTTATTTGTTTATTTTTAACTTTTTGTAAAATGTCCCTCTTTGAAAATCAGATGTTATATAATATGCTAATAATGCTGCCCAATAGTAAGTAGACAATGCTTTTTGCTTTTTCTGTAAAGAAAAAGAGATCAGTAGGTTATCACTTCCTTCTAATGCAATGCTCGCAGTGACAAAACAATAGGTGCCTATTCATTTATAGATGTGAATGAATCAAATTGAGATTTTCAATTTGGAAAAACAGTCTGTGATGTGGCTGCATAGATTTACAAGCCTATATCCAGTTCAAAAAGGGAAAGGGTTAAAAATGACTGCACACAACAATCAATAGCCATGTTTCCCTCCAAGTTGCGAATTTAACTTGTGCGAAAAATTTGAATATTGCATAAAGCATTTGCGAATAAAGTACCGTTTTCACCAAATGTGTTCAAGAGAACAAAATGGTCACTTCTGGGGAAACTGGCACAAAGTATTAATACAAATGGAAGTAGTTGAACCAGGGAAGTCACTTTTTTCAGCATAATAAATTACTTGCACTACAGAGCGCTCAGGGACAGCGGTGTCACAAACCTTGCGATCGGAGGCGCATGCCCGATATTTGGGAATGGAATTGTGAGACTGTTCTGGGAGGTAATTATACCAAATCATTACGATAAAAAACTTTGGCTCGGGCATTTCAGAATGACAAAAACTACATTTGAGATACTGTGCAACGAGATTGGACGGCTGGTTAGTCCGGTTATGCTGACACACTGCGCCCCAGTTCCCAAAGCAAAGCACATTGCCATTGCACTGCATAAGGAATTCATTCTGTAAATGTGTTTCCATTGTAGTTTATGCATATGTCTTCTTATCGAAATCAAAAAATTATCAATTGAGTGCATAAGTTTTTTTTTGTTTGTTTGTTTTTTTTCTTTCCACCCCATATGTGCATTTTAGAGATTTTATTTTCATCTGGTGTTTTGATCCAGCATTTTTTAAGAATACAATATCCCAAAATTCGTATAAAAATATGCTAGTCAAAAGTTTGGAAATAGATCAGGAGGAAATTTTGATTAAAACCCTGCTATATGTCAACTTTCAACACTGTAAAACAACACGCCTGTTATCACTTATGCTATAGCAGCTATAAACAGTTCCCTCACCAGGCTCTCTTCTTTTTTTTATTTTATTTTATTTTTTTTTATTATTAGTATTCTTTTAAATAAGACAAAAAATGTAGCTTGTCATGATGCCAGGGCTTCGCAAAATCCTCTGTCCTGAAGACTCTCCCATGGTGGAAAACTTGGATTTATTTTCATATTGGGATTGGGACATATGGATTAGGACAAATTAGGAAAAAATTTAGCATTCTTTTTGCTAAATAACACATCTGCTGTTTGTGTAATCCTGTTCTAACAGCTTTTTTGCCCTCTTCCTCCATTTCAGGATGACCTTTGATGATTTCTGTAAGCACTTCACAGACCTGATCCTGTGCCGCCTCATTAACACGTCATACCTGAGCATCCATAAGACCTGGGAAGAGGATGTGAAGTTTGGCTCCTGGTCTCGTAATGATGATCCTCTGAAGAACCGCTCTGGAGGCTGCATTAACAACAAAGCCACATACCTTCAGAACCCTCAGGTGTGTGTATGTGGGTGTGTAAGCACATGTTCATTTAATCTAAAGGTATACAAATAAAAATAGAGCCATCCAAAATGAATGAAAAAATACTTTGAACAACACAACAAAATTTGTCAGTGATTTATTTTGCCTTTAGAGGCCTCTCTCGTACTGTTTAACGACGGCGGACCCTTCTCAGTTGCTTCCGCAACGGATGCAACCGGGAAAACCGGGTTTGCCGGTGTGGCAAAACCGATCAGTCAGTCGACCTCTATTGCAGAGTGATGCAAACAGTAAAATGTGCCAGTGCTGTTATGCTAAATATCAGCACTCTTGGAGTGTTGCTTGTACAATCAAATTAGAGGACAAGAACTAACTGGTGTACAATGTTTTGTTGTTGTTGTTGATGCATCTGATTGTGCTTTTCCCTAGTATATGTTTGATGTGAAGAAGCCAGAGGATGAAGTTCTAATCTGCCTACAGCAGAAAGATAAAAGATCTCGACTTAAAGAAGGCAAAGGAGAGAACTTTGCAATGGGCTTCGACATTCAAAAGGTACACGCCTATATCTTATTATCCTTGTGAGGGACCTTCTGTAGATGTAATAATTAATGTAGCTACTTAATGCTGCACGTACTGTACACCTAAAACTAATCTCAGTAACACACAGGAAACTAAACTTTCCCTCATGGGGACAAGCCAGATGACTCAAGACAATCTTTGGTCCCTACCACGATATAAAAACATGCCCAGACAGACTAAACATGAACACACTCGCACATACACACACACACACAGAGGGACGTCACTCTCTTGATTCTTTCTGTATTTAATGACCGCATAATGTGAGTAAGACCCAGCTATTTGTAATAGCAAATTACAACGTTTTTTTTTTTTTTATTTTTTTTTTTAAATCTGCTTTTGTTCAACTGTTGTCTGTTTTTCACCCTTCAGGTGGAGCTGAACAGGATCTATCGCATGCACAAGCCACAGCAGAAGATGTACAGCTCTGTCTACATCAACTCTCGCAGTGTGTTCCTGCGCAAAGACCTGAAAGAAGGTCGTTATGTTATCATCCCAACGACCTTTGACCCTGGACTACAAGGAGACTTCCTGCTACGAGTTTTCACAGATGTGCCTTCAGAGTGCAAGTAATAATTCACCCAGGTCTCCTCTTCTAGCTTTGGGTTATGCTTGCATCTCTTTATATTAGCCTTATACATTTATAATAATATTTATAAAAAAAACAACACTGACTCCGTGCAGATCACCTATGTCTCATTACATTATTTTGTGTCTCAGGGAACTGACCCTCGATGAGCCTCCGCAGACGTGTTGGACAGGCCTGTGTGGTTATCCACAGCTGGTCACGCAAGTGCATGTGATGAAGGCCGTTGGACTGGAGGGCCAGGACTCTGACGGATGTACATGTTTTTACTTCTGTATTGATTATAATAGTTTCAAAAACTACGCAGATGTTTGACTGACTCTGTGGCTCTCTTTGCAGCATCTGACCCATATGTGATCATCAGCTGTGAAGGGGAGAAGGTGCGTTCACCCGTGCACAAGGACACACTGAGTCCTGAGTTTGATGTGAAGGCGCTCTTCTACAGGAAGAAACCCAAAGAGCGGATACATATTCAGGTAACAGATTGAAGCTGTGTTTCATATCACCTATTTTGGGTACCAAAATAAATTAGATTAGTGGCTGTTCCTTTCAAGGCATGCTCTCTTTATATCATCTTTATCTTTAAATATAAAAGGGTACATAGATGGATGGGTGAGAAGAGAGGTAGGTGGATGGGTGGTAGGTAGATGGATGGGTGGGTAGAAGACTGGGTGAGTTGATTGGGTTGAAGTGTGATTAGGTAGATGGATGGGTAGGTAGGTAGATGGATCGGTGTATGGGTGAGTGGGTAGATGGATAACTTTTATATATAAATAGATAGCTGGTTGAATAGATGGATGGATGAATTTGACAAAAAAATACATACTTGCTTTACATTTATGGCATTTGGTAGACGCCCTTATCCAGAGCGATTTATCTCCTTTATACATCTGAGCAGTTGAGGGTTAAGGGCCTTGCCCAAGGGCCCAACAGTGGCAGCTTGGTAGTGCTGGGGTTTGAACTCATGACCTTCCAATCAGTAGTCCAACATCTTAACCATTGAGCTACCACTGCATATCTTATATTTTAAAATTCACAAAAGGATAAAAATATAACAAAGCTGTGAGGGACATTAAGGTCCTCTAAAGATAATATTATGTGGAAAGCAAGGCACAAGAAGCACAATTGTGGTTGGAAAAGTAAAAAACAAAACAAAATAAACTGAAAACCTGCTGCAGATTATAATTCATTGTCTCAATAATTCATTGTCTCCCCACAGATTTACAACAAAAATGTCCTGTCTGACTCATTCCTGGGTCAGGTGACTCTGATGGCAGATGTTTCAGACCTGCAGAATGATCACACACTCCATCTGCAGGGCAAAGGCAGCCATCAGAAGGATGATCTTCCGGGCATGCTCTTTCTGAGCCTCCTCACGAGCAATGTTCTCACCAATATCTGAGAACATCCAGGTCGGCCGAAATCAAAAGGATCATGAAGATGAGCTTCACCGGTGTCTGGATTTGTCTGTTATATGTGAAGCTTTGATAATATGGAGCGCACTTTTCTTTTGTGGATGTAGTTTACACATTGCATACTTCAGACTTTTCTAACCACCTATGTCTGTAGTGGGGTTTTACAGGTTTAATAATAATGGCCTTAATGAATTCTGTTTACATTATCTCTTGAACCAAAACCAGTGTGCTATTACATTCCTAATTGATACATTGCCTTCTAACGTATGTGGAATTCTACTGTATGTAACACTTAATGCCACTATTCAGCCAAGGAAAGCAATTCCTGTGTGATCCTACAGTATATATTCCCTGATGTTGGAAAAAGTATGTGACTTTCCCTTGCCAATTAATCATCCAGTGTTTTTATTATCTGTTTAATAGCCATTAAATGTTAAGAACTGGACAGTAATTAAACATGTTTACATAATATGAGCACTCAGGAAACTACACAATAGCTGAAGGCCAAATTAGCGCTGTCGTCATATAGCCTTTTAAACCCAGGCTTAAATTTACATTCTGACCTAGACTGATCCTGTGGAACACACAACCATCAATAGGGAAATAGTGCCTCAACTGTGGATAAAATTCACACCAGTGCTCATAATATATACTTTATAGGTGCCTTTCCACCATAAGGAAGTTTAGCAGAACTGTTTGTGTTTCCACCAAAGGAAGCGCACAATTTTAGGGTTTAGTTCACTTTCTGCAGTTGGGTCAGTTTAGAGTTGATTTGCTTTCTCAGTAAGGGTGTAATCGGCCCGAGACAGCATTGCTCAGATAGTCCCGGGCCAGCTGTTTTAGTCTCTTTCCGAGTTTGATTGAGCTGTTTTCACCTGCACAAACAAACAACACCAAAGTGGAAAACGCACCAGGTTTCAGTTCAAACGGGCTGTTGTACACGTGAATGCACCCTTGCTTTACTTTTCTGGGGGCCAGGAGGTACTGGGGCAGAGCTTGTTGTACTGAACTTCATTGACTGGACAATGCAGCCTTACAAGCCATTTTTATAATTCTATTTTTAAGACACGCAATGACTAAAGCTTGTATTATATGATTAGCACAACAATTTCCATAACGTGTTTGGTTTTTATACAAGTGGCGAGTAATTATACGACTGTATTTTGTATGTTTTGGATGGCAAGACTCGAAGATGGCAAAGAAGGAAAGGCTCTGTGTGCTGATTAGAATCAAAGCAGCTGTGCTGACACTTTCAGTGACCAAAACGACCACTTGGTGGCAGTACACAATCAGAAAGCTTCAAGGGTACTAAAGAGTGTTTATCCCTCTTGTAGAAGCTTCTGTTCTATTGAGGTCTCTCTCTTGTTTACTCTTTTGTTTACTCTCTTGCTTTTAAGTGAAGCATTTGATATACAGCATGTAATGTCTCTTAATATGGAATTTGTTGTTTTTTAGCACATCTGGGAAAAAAAATTCTGCCAAACAAGTCTTTTGACAGACATTATGATGTTGATACAAACATTTCAATACATATGTGATAATCTGTTGAGGCTAAATTAGTGGTACATTACAGGCGTATGAGGCATATGCATTCACTGAAATTCCTACCAATTCCTATTTTTAGTCACTAAAGAAATTTTCTGTCAAATATTGTGCCTTTAGTACTCAGTCTTGCATCACACAACATTGCAAAAAAAAGGCTGAATTGTTTTAATGATCAGATTATGAGGTATGACCTGTATCTTTTATCGTTTTATCATTTTATACTTGTGTATGTGTACCCAGAGTATAAAATTAAATCTGAAATAAAGTGAACTGGAGTAGTGGATTTGCATTGTAATTTCATTACTTTTATAACTTGTTTCTCGCTCTAACAAGTAACATGTTTCAAAACATACATTTGGAATGTGTTTGTGTTTAAACTTTTGACTGGTGTTCATATAATGTTTGCCAGTATTTATTACATTGTTCCAAATATACCTAAGGTATCTATTGTCTCATAGGTACAGTGCTGTGAAAAAGTAGTTCTTCTGTTTTTGTGTATATCTCATTCAGAAATTAAAACAAGCTCCAAGATAAAACAAAGGCAACCTGAGTAAACAAAAAATACAGTATTTAAATGATGGTTATCGATTGAAGCAAAAAAGTTATTCAATACCAACTGGGCCTGTGTGAAAATGTATTTGCACCTGTAGTTAATTCCCCAAATCTATGAAACTGCATTCATAATGGGGTTCAGCTGGACTAGACACAACCAGGCCTGATTACTGCAAACCCTGTTCAATCAAATTAACACATAATATAGAACTTTTTCAACAGCATGAAGTTGGTTAAAACTACTATCTTACACAGTAACACACTATGCCAAAATTGAAAAAAATTCCAGAAATGATGAAGAAGAAGGTGATTGAAATGGATCAGTCTGGGAAGGGTTACAAAGCTATTTCAAAGGCTCTGCGACTCCAAAGAACCACAGTGAGAGCCATTATCTCCAAATGGAAAAACTACACAGTAGTGAACCTTTTCCAGAAGTGGCTGACCTTCCAAAATTCCTCCAAGAGCACAGCAATGACTCCTCCAGGAATTCACAAAAGAGCCAAAGACAACATTGACGGAACTACAGGCCTCTCTTGCATCAATAAAAGTCACTGTTCATGACTCCACTATCAGAAAGACACTGGGGAAAATGGCATGATGGAAGAATGATAAGGTGAAAACCACTGCTAACACAGAAGAACATTAAGGCTTGTCTGAATTTTGCCAAAACACACTTTGACGAACCTCAAAATTTTTGGGAGAATGTTCTGTGGACTGATGAGTCGAAATCGGACTGTTTGGAAAACAGCGGTCCCAGTGCATCTGGCGTAAACCAAACAACAAATTCCACAAAAAGATCATTCCTACGGTCAAGCATGGTGGTGGACGTGTGATGGTGTGGGGATGCTTTGCTGCTTCAGCGCTTGGGCAATAATTGAAGGAAACATGAATTCTGCTCTCTACTAGAAAATCCTAAAGGAGAATGTCTGCTCTTCAGACCGCAAGTTGAAACTCAAATGCAACTGGATTATGCAGCAAAAATTAGTTTTGGAGTGGCCTAGTCAAAGTCCTGACTTGAACCAATTGAGATGCTGTGACAGGACCGTAAATCGGACGTTCATGCTCGAAGACCCTCCAATGTAGCTGAATTCAAGCAGTTCTGCAAAGAATAGTGGGCCAAAATTCCACCACAGCACACGTACTGATCTCGTTATCGGAAGCATTTGGTTGCAGTTATTGCTGCTAAAGGTAGCACAACCAGATTTTAAGTTTAAGGGGCAATTAATTTTATAAAAATCACATCATATAAAAATGTATGTGAGCCATACAAGTTCCTGTGTAAGCTGTTACTATAGAACTGATTAAAGTACTAGAATAAGTACATTAACATATACCTGTGATTTGCACAACACAACAGTGCTGTGGTATAAATAATATGTATAGATTATATGCATATACAGTATTTAAATATATAGGATGTATTGTATGTAAGAATAAATCAAACTCGATTTAAAACTTAACAATAAAAAAAACTGAGAATAGCTCATGGTGTGTTTCTCCATTCTCCATTTGTTAGCCATTCAATTGTACCTCCAGCCTTTGTGTCCTTTTAAAGTTGGGACTCTTGTTTAATTAATGATCTTAGCTATTTTTACAATGAACGCATTGTTTATTTGGCAGATTGACACACCCACAAACCCATTTGGTATATACATAGCGATGAAGAAATTGAACTGCTAATTACATGCATATTTATCCCAGTTTTGATATGAGAGGCTGGAAAATGACCCTGTGTGTGTTTCCCTGCTCGCAGTAAAAGCCAGCGATGTGTAAGTTAGTGAGGATATTGAATGCATGATGGAACCTGACCTTTTCCACCAGGCAAAAATGGCCTAAGAGAGATGGGTACCTATGA
Organism: Ictalurus furcatus; assembly: GCF_023375685.1. NCBI lineage: Eukaryota > Metazoa > Chordata > Actinopteri > Siluriformes > Ictaluridae > Ictalurus > Ictalurus furcatus. Next base: position 7,874,748 of record NC_071258.1, read on the forward strand.
GGTAGTGAATCTTCATTTGTATGTTTTATTTGTGCTTTTAAATAATTTTGTGATGTGTGTCTACTGTATCAGCGATTTCTCTGAGCCATGGGTGGGGGTGGGGGTGGGGTGGGGTGTTCAGTTTACCTCCCATGCTGCGCAGCACCCCTGCTGAGTCCCTCCTCCCTCTCAGAGGCTGACCTGCATCCTCCCTCCCTTAAGAGGGATCAGAGTTGGAGAATAAAACAGTGGCACAGAGGCACTGCTAATTCCAGTAGCTGGTGGTGGAGGAGACATCACTTTTGAGACATAGATCGAAAGAGAAAATATAAACTTTCTTCATTATCAGTCATCATCCTCACCTACCTCTTCACTCACCTGTGTTCCTCAGGTAACCTGAAGAGCCAAGGACCTGATTGGACCTAAAGCTTACTCAGGTATGTTGCTTTCTCATTATTTAGTCTCCTTACAGTATGAAAGTAATGGCCCCTTCCTGCTTATGATCACATTTCTATATTGATGATATGTCCAGTTTGATAAGACCTTACAAGAACTAAGTAGTGACTTGCAATATGATGTAAATATAGAGTGAAAAGGCGACTAGGGTGTTGTTAGCCTTCAGATAGCATGGTATGATGTTATATAGTATTTCACCCCACTTTTCCTTCAAATTCTTAGAAGAAACAGTATTATTATGTTAATATATTGTCATACTAAACGAGTGTTCCTCTTAAAGTACTCAACTCTGAATTCTGTAAAAAGTCATTTTGGTTACTTAGACTTTCAAAGTTTATGTGGTGTCCATGTATGATCAGGCAAAACTTAAAGAATTTCCACAAAGCACTGACATTAGTAATGCGTAAACAACCCTAACACTCTGAAAATGTATTCCCATCTCTAAAAGTGTGAATTAAATAGAATCTGAGTTTAATCAACCAATAACTTTGAAGAATTAATGAAACATAAAAACACAGGTTTTGCAAAATCATTTATCAACAGAATTCAACAACTACCCTTAGACTTACACTATTACTGAGTTTCAAGTAAATAGTTTATTTCTTTTCCTGGTTCTTTTTCAGGGTTCTTTTGTGAGAAATGCATTGAAATTCTTTCCAAAGGTAATCATCCTTCGCGATTAGGTTGAAAATCGAAAAATGCTGATGTATTCTTCTAACAATAGAGAAATACTAAAACTGCAGTGTTTTATGGTATTTATTGTCATCGTCTTTGAAAAAAAAAAAAAAGAAGTTTGAAAGCAGATACCGTAATACACTGAAAACCTCGACATTGAGTTTTATCATCATATCATTCCACCAGTACCTTTAAGTTTTGTATTTTAAACTCATGAATGATTGTCATAGTTTTGGTAGCTAGATTCTCTCTTCTTTGTGTCTCAGCTAAGCTCTCATGACTGCAACTTATATCTGTTTCTCTCTCAGGGAATGTTTCTGCATGTTTTCTAAGAGGTTTGCATCAGCAGGATCTATTAACAGATAGCAGGAGACATAAGGAGAGACTCTGAGTCTGTATATGAAAATGTGAGCAGCTCTGAATGGGCGTTCCTTAGACCATAGATAGGAATATTGTTGTTTTTTTGTTTTTTTTAAAAACAGATTTTATTAGCCTGGAAGCTAACATGAGCCAACCTAACAGCATTTCAGAGAGGACCGTTAAGTCATAATTATTCCGATTTTTAAGTATTCAGATAACTAGCTGGCTAATATAAGCTAACCATAACTGCAATTCTGAGAAAATTTAAAATCAAATTAATACATTTTGGTAATATTCACTACTAATGCTAGCTAGCTGGCTAATATAAACTAACAGTTTCTGAGAGGAACTTATTCATACAGTTATCTAACATACATTGCTAAGGCTAGCTAGCTAATATGCCAGCAAACACAGAACGCTTCCGTAAGGTTAGCATATGGTTCCTGTTTAGTTATTTTTTAGGGAACCAAATAATAATGTTCTAGGAACGTTCTCTGTAGGTTCTTACTTTTTTTTGTAACCAAAAACTAACCTTCCCAGAATATTGCAGGGAAGTTTTTGTAGCAACTTAAAGAGAACTTATACAAAATGTTTTCTAATGGTTTTATTTAGGTTTTATTTTTATAATCATATACAAACCTTCCCAGAATGTTCTGGGAAACCAAAATTTTTAGCTGGGATATCCTAACAGAATTTCTAACTGGATTTTTTACATTATTTATAATATTAAAAATCATATAATATATATTACTTAATATATGTAATATTATAATAAAAATAATAGTCATTGCTGAGGCTAGCTAGCTGGGTAATATAAATTAGCATGTCAGGATTTGTGAGAGGATCAACTTCTCAAGGAATATATAATTTATATAATATTCATTGCTAAGACTAGCTTCATGGCTAATAAGCTAACAATTTATGACAGGAACGTAATTCAAATTTATAGATGGATCAAATATTTGTTGCTAAGGCTAGCTAGCTGGATAATTATAATAACAGATTTCTAATACTAACTGCTGTGACTAGGTATGGGCTAACACATAAGAGGATCTCAAATCATATTCATGCAGCTGTACAACATTCATTTTAAAATCATATATTTGTTAAAAATATTGACTGCTGAGGCTAGCTAGATAATATAAGCTAACTCGTCAGGATTTCTGACAGGATCTTAAGTCATAGTCATATATTCATATATAATTTTCATTGCTTAGGCACGTTATGGGTTTTCTGAGAGGATTTTTAAATCATATTCCTAAATATTAATAGTTTTTGCTGCTAGCTAGCTGTTAAACAGTTTAACATTGGCTAACATGGCGAGCAATCAAAAAAAAAACATCTTTTCAGTGCCTGCTCAAAAACAAGTGTGTTTAATATATGAGTTTAAACACAATCACATTTGTTCCTAGGTCTGTAAAACCATTTTCCTTCTTTTTCCTTTTTCTTCTCATTCCCTAATTCTTTTCTTTAGTAAACAATTATTTCACCCCTACAGCAAGTGCTGAGTTTTTGCAGTGTAATCTAGAGTAGTGTAATAAAGAGTGGCCACTTTTATCAGCTCCAACCCTCTGACTGGGTGAAATTTGAGCAGGTTTGGTTTTATATGAAAGGACAGAATGTGACTGATGCAGGCTTAATTCTATACTGTCATCTTTGTACAGCTAGTGGGAGTGCAGGTTTTCACATTTCAACACTTTCTTGAATTGAGCTAATCTTTTACTTTGGTTGAAGCAGCTTAAATAGCATTTGATTTTTACTTCATTCATTTTTAGTATAGTGTCAGTGCCACACTCTTTTTGGGTTAACCAGACTACATGCTTGACATTAGTAGCTATTTAATGTGTCAAGAAGTTACATCTTATTACATTGTATTTTACATCGTTTTATTTTTATGTTGTCATACCATCTAATCTACAGTCCCCTCTGAAAGTACTGAAATGGGAAGGCCAGTTCCTTTGTTTTTCAGTATTCTAAAGACACTTGGATTTGGGATCAAAAGATGAATATGAGACAGAAGATCAGAATTTCAGCTTTCATGTCCTGATATTTACATCTAGATGTGTTAAACAACTTACAATATGGCACCTATGGTGGCAGACCACCTAATTTTTAGGTGAGCATAAGTATAGGAACAGATAAGTCTTAAAGTAAATGAAAGTCAATAACACTTAATATTTGGTAGCATATCCCTTGCTTGCAATTACTGCATCAATCTGGTGACCCATTGACATCACCAAACTGCTGCATTCTTCTTTTGTGTTGCTTTTCCAGAATTTTTTTCTGTTCTGTTTCTTATTTCTCTACACAGCAAAATTGCCAGTGTTGATTTAACACCCAGAGTGTTGAATTTACACCCTACAGTGTTTACATAAGTCCACTGGACTCAAATGAACACTCTGGGTGTTAATTCAATACGAGGGATTTTACTGTGTACAGACCACAGAATACATTTTCTCTTGCCATTTAAAACAAGGCCACTTACTCTACCACTCGTACTCTTTAAATGTAAACCTGATGGGGGCAGATTCACGTGTTGCAGAGTGACAGGAGCAATCATAACAATTATTAACTACTAGGCTGCTTACCATTTTATGTTTGTCAGCATTTTTTTTTTAGCTCCTCCTGTTTCTTTTCCTTTCTCTGCACTCAGCTGATAGACATATGACAAAGGCAAGTGCTATGTTATGTTTTAATTCAAGTACAAATCCAGTGAAGGCTTAAAGTATTACGTAATGATGAGCTGCTAAAATCTGAAATCTGAGTCATTACATATAAAGTATAAGGCTGTTAGTGTAAGAGATTTAGTTGTATGAAAGATGTGTTCTTAACTTATCATGTTTTGTCTTAATGTAACAACTAGATTCAGTGCAAAATTAACAGCTCCTATGATACATTGTGCTTTGCGTGCAGTATAGCATGATCTGTTTCACTCTGGTCTGCACTCTGTGGCCTTTATGTCCAACTCTCTCGGCTTAATTAGACACTGAAATATTAATGACAGTGAGCATGACTCCTCATTTAGCCTGCTCACCCCTGCGTGTCCACACCACATTAACTGCCTGGACATTACTAGGAACCGGTGGATGGGTCATTAAATTGTCTTCCCATTGAGTAAGATGTTCATTTTACATCTGTTATGAGAGAAAAAGGAGAGGATGCTGACAGTACAGTGGTTGCATAGGTTTTGAGTCAGAAATCTGAGAATACCTTACTACATATTGTTTTAAGATAGTTGACCTATCTATTCTTTAAGTGAGAGATTTTAAGATGACATTTTTTAACACAGCAGACCAATTAGTGAGCCCTAGTGTGTCAATGTGGACCTTATACTTTTGTCACAACGCTATTAGGTAAAATACAGATTTGTAGGAAGACCCATTACTAATGGAAACTAATCAACAAGATGTTTTTAAGTAAACATCACAACAGTACGGCAGTTAGAAAATGATAGTTGGTGTGACTTGATCTTTTACAGTGCCCTGTAAAACAAATATATTTTTTGATAAACTTATGTTTTGTTTGTAATTGTTTGATATCCATGAGAGTATTTTTGTTAATTTTTTGAACAAAAGATCAAAAGGTTCAACAAAAAAGACAATTTTTCACAGCCATCTTTGCTCATATTTACCAAGGGCACCAATACTAGTGGAGGGTACTGTAGCAGGGGTCTTATCACAATTAATTCAGATTTATGTAGTAATATCTCTTAATACTGTATAGTGTATTTACTGAGTGACATCTCATTACCCAAAGTTGTGGTGAATTCATTGATTTATAACTGTAGATATTAATATTGAATAGAAAACCATAATCATCCAGGATAGTGATGTGCTTCTTTTTTTTATTTCTTTTTTTTTTTGTCAGTATGAATGAACTAAGCAAGCTAGACAAAGTCACATAACCAGACCGGACTGGAATGAATTTTGTTGACTTTACCCAGCAAAATGTCATATATATCTTACATAAAACACCCACAGAATTACTTCATACATAAAAACTAATGTCACTAAATACCTTACTAGCAACCATCAAACCAAGCATAACTAGCTAATAGCTAGCTAGCTGCATAATTATATAACATTAGCAAGAAAATACATTATGTACTTAGGGCTAGAAATTAAAGTAATAACTAGCTAACTTACATTTCTAGTTTCAGCAAAAAATCAAGATGTTTTGTTTTTAACGATCAATTTATACCTTAACATTTTCTCCCATATTATTATTTGTTGGACTGGAGTCTTTGTCTAAGCTGTGGACTTTGTCGCATTTCCTTGCTAACATTATATAGTGAGGAAGCTAGCTACTTATTAATTAGCAATGCTTGGTACCACAATTGCTAGTGTGATATTTGGGCTAATGTAACATTATTACTTTTTAGATGTTAAGTAAGTCTGTGGGTGTTTTTGCATCAGAATATATTTTGTTGCATGTTATGTTGGTGTGGCTAATTCGCAAGACCTTTCCCAGTGCCAGCTCTAAAGCCATCTCTGATGTCTTACACAGAAGGCGGCAGTTCCAGTCTATATGAGTCCGTCATAAATCTAAAATGAATCTTTTAGTGTTTTAGTGTCATGTAGCGATCATTTAGAGAAAGGAGTGGCAGTTTGAATGTTTTTTTCCAGTTGAATAGTGATGACTTAGATCCTATGAAGAGCCTCAGAGGAAATGAGCCAGACAAAGCTGTTGGGAGGTGATGTCTGATTCTTCCAGCTCGAATGACAAACAACCAACACACAACAATAGTGCTGTGACGCCCCCTACTGAGTGCACGTGTGTCCGTGTGCACATGTGCATGCATGGTTTGCGAGTAATTACGTACAGTGCATAATGGGTGTAGAAAAGCTCATGCCTTGTTCTGTTCTTCCACTAATCTGCTCTGCTTTTTCTCTTTCAGGGCCTCACATGGTAACATCTGATGTCTAGAAATAAACACACAGGCTACAGCCATGGTCATTCTGCAGCAGGTAACAGAAATATCTTACACACCATGTACAACATACACTTATAACGCATTCATTACCCCAAATGTACACGATCAGCAAAAACATGTCTGCAGTTTAATGTTGCACTGGAGCTACATTGTTACTGCAGATAACCATTTATCAGTGTACAGTCATTACACTTTTATTTGAAACCGTGTTAAGTAATTGTAACAGTGTAACATCGGTATAAATAGACACAAGTATGAGAGATAGCTGAGGAAGCAAACATCAAACAATAAAATTGCAGCTGATGTACACGAAAATGGTGTACATTTCAATTTTTGGATTAAATATTCCTTCCTGGCGCTGAGTGAAGGTGTTTTTGAAGACCAGTGGTCTTCAGTGTAGATTTGTAGAGCATTTTATAATGGAACTGCAACAGAAATACCACAGAAAACAGTGTTTTATTGCCTGTTTTTGTGTGTGTAGGGTATTAATTAAGTACTTTAAGAGATAAGGATAATAGAGATTGTGTAACGTAGTGCATGATGTTCCCTTCTTTCCTAAAATACAGAGTATATGTGAATGTTTTTCAAAACGAAACGACCTGCTGCTTCCTAGGTTTAAAATAGAGTAAACACATGAGCCAGAAATACTGTAGCGGTTCAGAATAGCAACATGCTTAACTAATTAACTCTAAGCTGATCAGTTCCTATAAACTTTAAAGGTAGTCTGAGTGTTCTCCCACCTCACACAAAACATGTCTACTGGATTGGATTCTCTAAATTGCAAAATGCCAAACCTTGTCGAATGTTTGTAATGTTTTGTACCAAGCTGTAGTTTCTTGTGTTACGCATGTTCTTTGTTATTTTGATCTGTGTCTGTTTAATTGGCCTATTGATTTGGAAATGCTTGTGATAACTCAATCTTTCTGTCGCTTTACCCTGATTTCTGCACTTGACCCCAATTTTTGTGCATTTGCAAAAACATCCTGAAATGCTACAAACGCATTTAAATATGGCATTTAAAGGAGCAGTTTGTAATTTTTTTTAAAGCCTTCTAATGTTTTGCGAGGCTGTGGCTCAGGTGGTAGAGCGGGTTGTCCACTAATCGTAGGGTTGGCGGTTCAACATGTCTATACATGCATAATTTATTTGCTTATACTCACTGAAAATGTCCACTAAGTTGATTTTCATTCTAGAAAGAGTAAAGGAAAAGGGGTAGAGCTTAGTGTCCCTTCTTTGGCTGGGGGGCAGAGGTCATTTCTGGGCTGGAGAAATGCAATCAAAAGCCTGAAATGAAGAAACTAATGAGAAAATGAATCATTTTGCACATTTAGAAACATTAAATTATCTGTGTGTGCGGGGGTTTGCACAACAAGGCAGTTTAGAGGTCAGCGGTCAAGGTTCAAACACAAGGTATGGTTATTAACTGTGAATTGTCTGTAAGGATGGGCTGAGGCCATCCTAATGATTCTTTCTTTGTTAGATTTTTTTATTCACTGATATGCAAATGATTTTCCTATTTATTTCCTGATAATCATATTATTTCTATACGCATTCAAAGCATATTTACATATAACTGTGCAATAACATAATAATTTCACTCTCTGAAGAGCTCTGCCATAATTACTCAGATTTATTTGTGCAAATGTGCAAATCTGCACACAAATTTTGGGTTTGCTCTTGTAATATGAACAATGGAGGACATTTTCCAGGCCATTGGCTCTGATTGTTTTGGTACAGAATGCAGAGCTTAATCTTGTCAGCCTTTCTGTGGCTCTAATAGCTTCCGACAACGTCTCCTTTTCATCACCAAGATCCAGTGCCAGCCAAATGTGGGCATTTATGGGGGGACCAAATTACAAATAGTGGCCTGAGTTGTCCCATCTATCAGCTGATTCATCCACCTCTCATGGTCTCTGAAAGGGGAAGGAAGATAGAGAAGAAATTAGAATGTGTGAGATGTTCAGGTTGAGACTCACAGTTGAGGACACAATTCAGAACAGAGGTGTTTAGGACATTTGGATTGAAGTGTACAATGATGGAGTTTACATTTTTGCAAGGATGGGATAGAGGAATGCATGGAAACCCGACTAAAGTACAGGTAAGAATAACCTACAGTGGGATCTCAGTGCCTGTGTCCGCTACCAAGAAAAGCTTTTATTTAATCACTTATCAAAGACTTAAACACTAATTCACACCAATAGTCTTAATATATATGTGTGTGTGTGTATATATATATATATATATATATATATATATATATATATTATATATATATATATAGTGTATTTAATATAAAATATTAAATACACTTTTCGCTGTTTGGAAAATCCTTATATGAAATTTTTCCTGTTTACACACCATTCGTTTAAATTGTGTGATGTAAATAATTTAAATCATAAAATCGACCAAAATACAATAAAGATGTTCCTATATTTTTTGCCAAACTAAATACTATGATTTATTCTTTTAATAAATTATTTTTTTTTAAAAAACAACAACAAATAGAACATTTGAATTATTTCCCAAATATTAAATGCCATTTAAATTGCAATTCACACTCATTTAACAAGTAAAATAAATATCCTTGTATTGTTTTAGCAGTGTTATGTGCCATATAAAAGTAAACATTTTCATGTTTAAAAGGATTTCTAGATTAATAATCATATAATTTATAATCTAGATTAAATCTATATATTTTCATACATTCCTTAGAAACAGCAGAAAACATTGTAAATGACGAAGTAAGTAGACTGAAAGATAACAGTAGGGGGCAACCTGTTACCTTACCAAGCTGTTGTCATGTACACGGTTAAAGGATCCCATAAACTTTTACACTCATCCAAGACCAGCTGTTTTTCAATAAAAGACCTTAAATACTAAAATACTTTATCTTAACCATGACAGACAAACTGCAGTGACTTTAAAAATTTTTTTTTTATGATTTATGACCTTTGTAAATGGATATTATCACACGATTTGGATATACTTGGTTGATTTACTCCAGATAATCTGTTTAGGAATATTACTCTATTGGTTGATCATAAGGTACAGTTATAGTAGATAAGCAGTAGAAAATGGATAAATTATTATTTTTTTCTTTTTTTTTTTTGCACAAACTTTGTTATTGATTTTTATTTTATGACTTCCACATTATTGAGTCAGTATTTAAACATTTTAGATTCCCAAACATTAGTTTTCCAGCATAAAATTAAATGAAAAATGTTTGTATGTCGGTAAAGAAAGCCGCATATTATGTAAGAGACCACTTTTCAGACAAAAAGACATAATGAAGGCTGCTGGGTTTTGCTGCAAAAATAAGAAGCAAGTGCGACAGTCAAAGTCTCCAGAAGAACCGTGACTGGGTCTGCATCATGCTCAATAAAACTTACAGCTCATTTCCTTATAAAACTGTACTAATTCTACCTGAGACTACAATTTATTTAAAGAAAATTGTTATTTTTTAATGTACAAACTTTTCATTTCATTATTTTTGAAGGCATCTTTGCTCTACAGCATTGGTCACCAACCCTGATCCTGGAGGTCTACCTTCCTGAAGACTTTATCTCCAACCATAATCAGTGACTTAAGAAGTTCTTGATCATCTATAGCAGGTGTGTTAGATTTTGGTTTGGTTGGAGATGAAACCTGCAGGAAGGTTGATCTCAAGGAAGAGGCTTGATAACCACTGATTTACAAAAAAAAAAGATTTTTGCACAGTACTATATATTGCATAACACATACAGTCATTGTAGAAAAAGGTTTAAATTAGTTTCTAAAATTTGTTTCTATGAGTAATTCCTTTCTTAAAATTAAATTGTTTAAAAGTAGTTTTCATTCAATAATTAAGAGTTGAAGTGAGGAGCTCAGCCTATTTGGAAACCTCCTGGGTTAAGCTCCTCATGAAACTGGTTGAGAAAAGCTTGATCAGAACACTCTTAAGAATAAATAACTAAAATATATATATTTTTTTATTTGTTTAACACTTTTCTTGGTCTCTGTCTAATTCCATATGTGATACTGACTAGTGTTGATACTCTCACTATTGTTATAATATAGAAAGTAGTACACATGAAGAAAACTCTTTTATAAGCAGTTGTGTGTAAACATTAGACTAGTAGTGTACATTTACATTACATTCTGTACATACTGTATACATACTACTTGTTTGTATGTGTGTAGACTTGACAGTCCATGTGGGCAGCATCGTAAGTGTTGGTGTCACGCCATGCGAGTCCGTTAGTCTGTAATAGTGATCAACTGCACTGCCTGAATAATTTACCTCACGTTGCAAGTTCCTGAAACCGCAAGACCTTCTTAGCAGCTTGCGAGATCATTTTCACGTGTCCGTCTGACGGCAGAGTTCAGTCCTTATTCTCAAGTCTTACATCAGTTTGATAAATGGCTTTAACAATTGGCTTGTTAATTGGAGGATTTATAGTTTACTGCCTGATGCCACATGTGTTTAGTGACAGAGGCCACTGTTCCTGACCCTTGAATGAATAAAGGTGTGATTTAATGAGAGCTAAAAGCCAAAAAAGCACTTATTTGCATTTTAAAAGGTTTTTTTGTTGTAGTTGTGCACAACCTTTAGAGTGTACCCTATGATGGGGCAGTGGTAGCTTGGCGGTTAAGGCTGTGGGCTACTGATTAGAAGGTCGGGGGTTCAAGCCCCAGAACTGCCAAGCTGCCACTGTTGGGCCCTTGAGCAAGGCCCTTAACCCTCTCTGCTCCAGGGGCGCTGTATCATGGCTGACCCTGCGCTCTGACCCCAACTTCCTAACATGCTGGGGTATGCGAAGAAAAGAATTTCACTGTGCTGTAATGTATACGTGATTAATAAATACTCATTATCATTATCATTATTCTCATTCAGAACATAAATCATGAAATGTGTTTAAGATTGGATATTTTGTATACATTTAGAAACCTCAGCTTTTCAACAAAATAAAAATTAATAGCCTTCTTTAGCATTTACCTAGGATGTGGAGAAGGAGAATGAGTGATCTAACAGAAAGTTTGTCTCTCTGGATGAATAATTCAGGTGCTGGTTGCTAGGATTGTGTCCATGTTACTCCTCTTGGACGTGACAGCTGCGTTGTTGTGGTGTTGGGTTCTCCTTGCACCTGTATTGATTTGCCTAGAGTGGATTTAATTAATTAGAAAGCTGGATATTATCAGGGGATCCACCTCCGCACCCACTCCTCCATCCTCGCCTTTTTAACAATGTCCCATTAGGACAGAGAAGGAGAAGCACTACGCCTTTGACCAGTGGACACATTTTACATGGTGGAAAGGGACAGAAACAATATAGTTAAGAGGGGAAAAAAAAGAAAGGAACTGTGTGATTTTAAAAGCAGAAGACAAAATTTGGATTCTTCTGATCTGTGGAACAGTGGCTAGAATACACCGTTTGTATGTGTCTGTGTGTATAAGTGCGGAGGTCAACTAGGACTCAACTAGGAAGCCTCTGTGATCTGCCTGTTCTGTTTTTTTGTTGTTGTTGTTTTTACTTCACTGCAAGAGGAAGACGTTGGGATTTAGTGCAGGTTTCAGCTGGGTTGCTTGCTGAGCTGAAATGGTCTTTATTCCACACAGCTGCAGCACACACACCTGCTAAGGAAGTGTGTGTGTGTTTGTGAGAGTTATTTGGAATACTAGGCTAAACACTCTAGGACTTTTTTGCCGCATGTATGGATGAGAGTTTGCTCAGTGGAGGATGTTTAAGCGACGGGATTATGTTGAGCTCTACCAGAATGACCAGGCAAAGTGGGCACTGTTGAGGAATGTCAACACAGTCTTCAAACAGACCACTCTGCTACCGGTACGACCTCTGTGTGTGTGTGTGTGTGTGTGTGTGTGTATCTTTATATTAAGCATGTTACGATATATTTATATATATATTTATACAATAAATTTGTATAAATACAAAAACATTATTCAGAATGAGCAGGTAATGTGTTCTAAATAGACACACATACAGATACGATTAGAAGGTACAGTATTCTTTATTTTTATTTTTAAAGAAACCCTGCCACAAAGGTTCATAGAGCATCTGGTTGAGACTATTAACTTGCTTTAGGACTGGAATTCCATGAGGTACAACAAAAAAGTAGTGCACACAGGAGGTTTTTTACTTTCATATGTATGCAAGTAAGGGGTCTTATATGAAGATGGGAGGGCAAACAATGACCACATTTATTCATTCATTCATCCTTAGTAACCTCCTGGTCAGGTCATGTTGGTTTCAATTACGCTACTAGTTAGTTTATATTTTGGTAAATAAAACCAACAGCTAAATTCAAAAACAGTCCCACACTCATGTACCTCAGTGATATTGCTGTAAAATGTACAGTGCAGGTGAACCCAAAGGACGCCACTGAAAACAGTTCATAAGGTAATATAGGGACCATTTTATATTTTGTATACAATACAAAAGCAAAAGCTTAGTTTAAACTGTTTAACGTTTACTATTTTCACTCCATTAGATCCCCTGCACTGTGCTACACTGCATTACACCCATTTCAGCATAATGACAGGCAACTATTACACTAAAAATTTCATTACAGGTTTCAACTTACTCCAGGGGAGGAGCTGGATTTGGAAACAGCCATATTCAAAAGACATCACCTACTGTATTGATTACACTGGCAATTCCTGGAAGCCACTCAGAGCGCTGATGCCGTCTAACTCGGGAATTCCCAAACTAGGGGGACTTAGAAATTATTATTAGAAATTTTACTCTATAAACACAAATTCTGTGTGCATGTAATTTAAAGTTGTTTCACTATCCTGACACACTGAACTAGCCTAGCAATACATCAATAGAAACAGACAACCCCATCAATCTTCTTCCGCTAAACAAACTAGCATTGTGTCTCAAATTGCATACTTATGTACTTATGTCAGTCAGGAATATTTGTGATATATATGTATATATGTTACGCATACAGTACTGTTCTAACGTTTTCGGCAGATGCTAAGAAATGCTGTAGAGCAAAGATGCCTTCAAAAATAATGAAATTAAATGTTTCTACATAAATAAATACTATAAAGAGCAGTAAACAGTAATAAATGAAACTAAATCAATATTTGTTGTGACGATTCTTTGCTTACAATTTTTTTAGTAGTCTCAGGTTCAGTTAGTGCAGTTTTATAAGGAAATGAGCTGTAAGTTTTATTGAGCATCTTGCAGAACCAGCCACGGTTCTTCTGCAGACTTTGACGGTCGCACTTGCTTCTTATTTTTGCAGCAAAACCCAGCAGCCTTCATTGTGTCTTTGTCTGAAAAGTGGTCTCTTACATAATATGCGGCTTTCTTTACTGACATACAAACATTTTTCTTTTAACATTGAATTTTGTGCTGGAATGATAAATGATAAATGGTCTGTACTTAATATAGCACTTTTTTTTTTTTAAGCTTCGCGGTTCTACAAAGCGCTTTACAATGTTTCTCATTCACCCATTCACACACACACACACACTCTCACACACCAATGGTAGCAGAGCTGACATGCAAGGTGCTAACTTGCCATCGGGAGCAGCTTGGGGTTCAGTGTCATTTCCCAAGGACACTTCGGCATGTCTAGTCACGTGGGCCGGAAATTGAATTCGAATAATAAACTATTTAAAGATTACAGTAAGTTACAGTAATGTTACAGAAATTACAAATCTGAAATGTAGGATGGTCAAGGCTTGGGGTCACAGAGAATTCATAATGTCTGTTTGGAGTTGTTTTGCCCAAAGGATTTGGGAAGCCCTGTTCTAACTGTACCCTCTAAAGCACTTTTTTCAGGAATCCATTGTGTGTTTGCAAGCGGTTGTACAACTTTGTGCAGTGACGTCACTGTGTTCCCATACTGCAGCATTGTGTTAATTACTATCATGTCGTGAATTTTAATAACCTTTCCTGTTCTAGGGGGACTATGTGTGGTTGGACCTGAAGACAGGCCGGGAGTTCGAGGTCCCGATCGGTGCGGTGGTGAAGCTCTGTGACTCGGGGCAAATCCAGGTTCTGGATGATGAGGGCAATGTGAGTTACTGATCATCACCATACAACATCACAGTGACTGTGTTCTACTCATAACATGTTCCACTCATAACATGTTGTTTCAACTTCCAAACAGTTACAAACAGTTTTTTTAAGTCCTACGATCTTAATGAAGAAAATTCTATGTGCTAATGAGAGTGCAAATTTTCGGGACACGTTGCTAAGGGATTGATGTTGATTTGGTGAAATCCATTGAAATTCAATACAGTTTATATACAGGTTACTGACAGATGACTAAATTGCGGAGAAAATGGGGGGGGGGGATGGGTAAAATAAAAATAATAAAATTAAAAATCCCTAAAATAAAATAAAATAATAATATCCCTCTAAAAATCAACATTCATAAACTGGACTGTCCACATAAAGTGAAAGCTAAAGTTCTATAGATTATGTATTACACATCAACATCCACAAACTGGTGATATTGTTGAGGATCAGTTGATCAGCTGGTTCAGGACAATCTATAGATGGTTTGCTGACTGTCTGTAAAATGTGTAAGATGGATTATTTAAATAAAATGTTACAGATATTTTGAAAGAGTATTTCATTAGTACGCTAAATCTTCTTGATCAAGATAATTGTATGATCTTCCCACCTTATGGCTGATAAAATACTGTATTCTGTTTTAAATTGTATTTCCTGTATGGCCTTGGAATGGCGTGTTCTGTTGAATATGCCATGTTGAAGCTCTGTATCTCCTCTTTTTCAGGAACACTGGATCTCCCCCCAAAATGCCACCAACATTAAGCCAATGCACCCCACCTCTATCCATGGCGTGGAGGACATGATTCGCCTGGGGGACCTGAATGAGGCTGGGATTCTCCGCAACCTGCTCATCCGCTACCGAGAGCACCTCATTTATGTATGTGCACTCTTTTACTCGCTGTAGTGAGCCCATGTTATTCAGTAAATTGAGCTGATTTATAGTACATTCTCAATTAGGTCTTGTTTAATGTTCCTTTTAACACTTGTCTTGTATTTGCTCTGCTGTGAAGCCTGACATGGCCACCTGTGAAAACAGTCACAGTCAGGTTTTGTTTGTATTTTATTTAAGGATGTTTGGCCAATGCTAATGTAGCTAACAAGTAACTGAAACTTATAGCTAGCAGGTTAGCCTAATGGTTAATGCTTTGCATAAAAACTTCCTTTAACTAGCAATATTTGCTGCATTAATTAGCATTAACAAATGTTAAACTTAGTTTTAATATACTGTGTATATATACACACAGTAAGTATACACAATAAGTTGACTGATGTTACTTTAAATGTTAACACAAAAGACCTTGATTAAATGGTAAATAGTACAGCCAAACAATGTCTTTTGATGATACAGATATATTTTTGCACAGTGCTAATCTGTTAGCTATAAATTTCAGGCCCTTTCATCAGTTAGCTACATTAGCCTCATATCTCCAATACAAAAGTATAAATATAAATTTTGGACAGTTATAAATGTCCAAAAAAAACCCCCCACAAACCTGGAGTACTCTTTAATTCTTATTTCTTAATCTCCCTCTTAATCACTGGGTCTTTGTCGGTTTGCCTTAATCAACTCCTCTGGCTATGTTTTCTTCTCTTTGTCATTTCTCTCTGTGAAGACTAACTGTGGAGGCAGGGTAAGTATAGTTCGTATATGTTCGTGTGTTTGCCTTACACTGCTCCATTTCAACACGACTGTGCCGTCCCGCTGTAATGGGACACCCATACATAGTCACACCGATATCTGAAAACCGAGACAGCCATCCACTCTCCTCCTATTGCTCACTCCTGTTAGCTGCTGTTACTCATCCTCATGTGTAATCATAGGCATGGATGTGCTCAGCATTATGCAATATTCAGTGATGTATGCATGCTTCATCTTCATGCCACATTTTATAGAGAAAGCAAATTTAGAATTGAAATTAATGCAAGGAAGTAGTGAGTCATGTGTAAAGTTTTTGATAATCAGAATGACATCATTTAAGTTGAAATTATTTATAGACCAACCTGTTTTTTGAGTTATTGAATTTTGAATTAAACCCATTCAAATGAAGTGACCAGTCAAATACAAATGTATGCTAACAACTATAAGACCTGAATTGTACAGACATATACATACATGGTTGGTTGTTATTTCCACCACTGTAACAAAATGTTAACAATTAAAAAAAAAAAAAAAAACATTATTAGTCTATACATTAATTAGCATTCAAATATCTTCATGTATATATCATTTCTTTATGCAATATGCAGTCACATTCCCACATTATTCACAAGTATACCTGGGTCAGCATAGTTTAACTTGTTTATCTAAATGCAAACTTGACCATATGACATTATTAGTAACTTTTATTTTTACTTATTTGGCTCAGTGTAGTGTTTAACACTGTTTAAAACACTTTTAAATACTGTTTATATGCACATAACATTTGCTGTCAAGCTAGATAGCTTACTAACAAACTTAGCTACTAATTTTAATTGCACAAATAGTTTACGTTACATCCTTACATAATGATACCTAACTAATGAGTGAATTGCTGCTGGTTTTAGTCACACTATAAACTAGTTTACCTAATGTTAGTTAGCTTGCTAGCTAACTTAGCTAATCATAGCTACTTAATGTCAGATATCTGTTGGTAGTAATAGTAATGTTAGAAAAGTTAACTTGTGCCGCATTTAGGTATCTAAATTACAACGTTACAATATTGTATTGTGTAATTATCTATCATGCTAAGCAGTAGCACATCAAGTTGTAGAAATGAAAAGAAAAGCTAATGATACCTAGGAATGCTTGTCACTCAACTAAACCAGCGTCCCACCTTCATCTGCTGAAATCTACCCTGTTTATTAGCAAAAAACATAAACAAAGTGTTATAATTAATGCACAGAAGTAATGGAGATGACTAGAGACTAGAGGATGGCAACATTGCATGTGCAGCATGATCAACCCAATTCATATTCCTATCTTATCTGATTCCTTAAAAAAAGTGAGTATTTGGCATAGGAAAGGTGAAATTAGAGAGAAGAACATGATGCAGTGGTTGTGGGAAGAGCCAGGCACCAAACACTCTGCCTTTCCACAAGTTGTCATTAGTACTAGTTGAAATATCTAAACATGAAGTCTGACATCAGAATAACCATCCATCTCTCAGTATTGATCTTAATCATTCTACTTTGCTCTTTTTTAGACATACACAGGGTCAATACTGGTGGCAGTGAACCCATATCAGCTTCTGCCCATCTACACAGCTGACCAGATCCGCCTGTACACCAACAAGAAGATTGGAGAGATGCCTCCACATATCTTTGCCATTGCTGACAACTGTTACTTTAACATGCAGAGGAATAACAAGGACCAGTGCTGCATCATCAGGTCAGATATGTTTCAGCAGCAGTGCCTCGTGGCCATAGATTTTGGTGGAGCAGTACGACATTAATAACGACATCATCATAATAATAACACCTCATAAATAAAATTAAGTCGAGAGGCTATTACGGTTGATTTATGCTATAGGGTACTATCTAGTGAATATTTTAGTAACCCTGTAAAAGGCAGTTGAAACGACAATATAGAATCATCAAGCATACAGTCTAGCAACATGTTCTGAGGAGTGCAGCAGGTGTGTTTGTCTGGTTTCAGCAAAATTTTTAGCCCAACTACATCTCAAAAACCACACTAAAAGGTAACTGTAACTAGCCCAAAACATCTGGATATTGGAAAAGGGAGACACATTTTCTTCATTTTCATTTTCATATCATTATTATCTACATACCTTTCACCTCTATTTTTGCAACATATCTTACAATATAAATGGTTCTGTGCATCATAAACACACTGTCTGCACTTACACTTTGTCTTTTTTTGCAGAAATGTATTAGATTTCATTCTGATTATCTGCTATTAAACAAGATCTTGGGGGTCACAGAGTATTTTTCACTAGCCAAATTTGGCATAAAAATCATGACTCTGCGAACCCTATTATTAACTCTAGTCCCCTGAGAGCAAGTGGCAGCATTATTTCTGTCCCAACGTGCCTTTATTAGTGCTTATTGCACTTCCTATTTTTGACCACTAGGTGCAATATGAACTCTATGGAGCTATAGGGGACGTGAATATGCTGACCCATGATTGTGCAACAAAATCAATGGAATGTCAGCTTTTGTCAAACATCTACATTTTTAAAAATCATTGGTCATTCAACAGACATCATTTATATTTCAACAGAATTTAAAATGGAATTTGTTTTTTTAAATGGAGAATTTATAGAGATTAACCTTTGCTTTGCACCACCTAGCCCTCTGAGATAATGAAGTTAGTGAAATTTGGGGGTTTTACATTTAAAGGTTTGACCCTTAGTTACAGCAAATGATTTTGACATACAGAGTAATGGAATGAAAAAATTCTGCAATTCCTTCTTTACTCCAAATGTAGTTGATCAGCCAAGACAAGACAAGTGGTGTTTGGCATCTTTAGTTTTGCACTGGAGCTGATAGGTAATGTAGCTGTTCGGTATGTGTTCTGTTATCAGGGCAGCCATTTTGGACACTTTTCGATGTCATTCTGCCACTATACTCTCAGGAAAAAACTATTTGCTCTGTCAGGGTGGTACCCTGAAAAGTTACACTTTTTGAATCTTTAGTATGTATATTTAAATATTTACTCTAAAAGGTAATCATGGTCCATTTGTGTACCTTATGTACCATTTTAAAGGTACACTATATATACATTTACAGGTGAAAGACACCTAATATGAAAGATACAAAGGATTTGGGTACCACCCCAGTGAAAAGTAAAATAATTTAGCATAGCCCTGCCTACCAAAGTCGGACGGCATAATTGTAAAGGAAAAATTTATGTTATGTAGACATCAAAGCAAAACATCATAAGCAAACTTTGGACACCAACTGATGCAAACGTCTTGACTGATCAACAACATTTGGGGGTGTGTAAATTTGATATTTTCCCTGAAGCAGTCTTTTGAATGATATTAACTTGTATGTTTAATTTGGCAGTGGTGAGTCTGGAGCAGGGAAGACGGAGAGCACCAAGTTGATCCTGCAGTTTCTGGCTGCCATCAGTGGCCAACACTCCTGGATTGAACAGCAGGTGTTGGAAGCCAACCCCATCCTTGAGGGTGAGGAAAACTAATGCTGCAGTCTTTTTTGGAACACTTTTGTTTGGCACATTTGAATGTGTTTCTCTGCTCAGACATACCTGATTCATTTGATCCACTTTTCAACAAGCCCTTCATTAGTTCAAAATGTGGTTGTTAGAGCAGGAAACACACTAAAATATGGAATGAGAGGGAATAAAGATCTTTGGAAGAATCAATGAGCTATTACTGATAGGATTATGGAATACATTCGAGCAGGATGCAATGATTGTTTCTTTTTCATCAGCCTTTGGGAATGCCAAGACCATCCGTAATGACAACTCAAGCCGGTTTGGGAAGTACATAGATATCCATTTCAACAAGAGAGGAGCAATAGAAGGAGCCAAAATTGAGCAATATCTGCTGGAGAAGTCCCGAGTCTGTCGACAGGTACAAGAGTGAAATAAAGGGGTCCTCACTCTAATACGGTTTGTCTGAGGTGCGCATTTATATCCATGTATGGAAATCAGAGCTGTTCTGAGTGGATGTGATGCTACATCGTATGTGATGTCCTCAAGCAGGAAGAATGTAGTCGTGTGTGTATATGCTCTATGTGTGTGTGTATATATATATATATATATATATATATATATATATATATATATACACACACATATATATATATATATATATATATATATATATATATAATATACATACATATATATACATTCATGTATATGTGAGCCAGTTAGCTAAAATACGTTGACCAGACAGAATTTCTGATGAGAATTTGGAATTTTAAGTCATATTTGTAAATGGTCATAATCATTAACATAATGGCTAAAAAACATCATACACAATCATAGATCATCAACTACAATCATAAATATATTTTTGCATGCACAGGGCAACATACTGTATCTCTTCTGGGGTCTCCAAAAATAATAATACATTTTTCAAATACAAAAAATTTTATGCCCATTACAAAAGACATTATTCTTTTGAAAGGTAGTTCCCTAGCTTACTTAGTCACATTAGATAGAAAGCTTGTCAGAATTTCCACAGGGCATCTGGCATAATTGAGACCAGTTATGAACTTGAATGACGTAGCCGAGGTTGAGGAACTGTAGAAGTTCAGGCATTGAATAAAATTAAGTTCTGCAAACTGAAACAAAGAAAGCTCACCAGTTAGACCCACCTGTACCAATCCACAGTTTATTTTCCTCTCAAACTATTCCGGTTCAGTTGTTGATTGTTGTTCCTTTGTTCTCTTCACTAGGCCCAGGATGAGAGGAACTACCATATTTTTTACTGCATGCTGAAAGGCATGACTCCAGACCAGAAGAAGAAACTTGGCCTGGGCAAAGCAACAGATTACACCTACCTCACTATTGTAAGTGAAGATATTACTAGTGCTATCCATCATGACTGCTTTTCTCATTCACACATACACAAAAACCCTGTCTTGACTACATAGAACATTTTACCTTACCTTTTAGAAAATGATTAGATAGAATGTGCAGGAAGGTTGCGGGGCTGGGGAAAAAGAGACTGGAAAGAGATTTCTACAGTGAGAAATAAGAACGGACTATAGTAAAATAATAATAATAATAATAATAATAATAATAATAATAATAATAATAATAAAGACAGTATTGTCTACTTGTAGACAGCTTATTCTCTGTTTCCTTACCCTTCCCTTCAGGGAAAGTGCACTGTGTGTGATGGCCGTGATGACCAGAAGGAGTATTCCAACATCCGTTCAGCCATGAAGGTGCTCATGTTTACAGACACAGAGAACTGGGAGATCTCTAAACTGTTGGCCTCCATTCTGCATATGGGCAACCTCAGATATGAAGGTCTCACACATGCACACGCACACACACACAGTAGCTATAACAGCTTTGTAAACAGCTAGTTTACTGACACAGAATGTGGGTGTCATACATATGCACTACTAAGGGAAAATATTTTAAATAGATAATATTTTAAAAGCCTATGGGAAAGTCAAAAAATCTAAAAGGGCTTTAGAAAGAATGGTAATAAGGATCTAAGGATGTAGGATGCTGGCAGATATGACAATATGATAATGTGATTTATGATTAATTGTCACGGTATAGCATGGACATCATCCATGCATCTGTAATTTTAAAGCTGTTGGATGTAAATTTTAGAATTTGTCTCTCTGTAATAGAAAGCTGCTTCTTGTAGAAGATTAATTTGTAATATGAGTTGTGCTGCATAATTCATTATCTCATGGCTGCAAGTGCCAGATAATACACATTCAATGCAAATTCAAGGCTGTGTTCCAAATAGAGTACTAATCACTAAGTACTTTGCCTAAATAGTAGGGTCACCGATAGTGTACTTATATACAGGGGATGGCGTCCAAATATTCATGACTCTGAGGATATAATTAGTAGAGATGCACAGATACTAAATTTCTCAGCCGATACGTTAACCAATTATTCAGAGTGATATCGGCCGATACCGATAGTTCTGCCTTTTATGCCTTCTTTTAGATTAATAATAATTAATTCCACAATTCTGAAGGAAATGCAAGTAAAAAGTTTATTGTCTCCATTTCAACAAGTTGTTTCACAGTAACTGGTCTCATGAACAGAAAACACATTACTCTAATTAACATGAACACATGAACTAAATTCTGAAGATTAAAGTAAGATTTCTGATCTTATTGAATGTTATTAATTCATATTAACAGAATTAATTGACTGAATTTTAAAAAACCTCCTGATAGTCTCACATTCACTCACCACAAACAAAAGCATTTCTACTTCATCACTGAACATCAAACTGGTAATATATAGGCCTAATATAAAACTTTTTTTGTTGTTGATGATTAATATTAAAATACTCATTAATATTAACTGCATATGAAATATACTACTCTACAAATATTTTTCTGTCAATATCTGGCTTTTTTTGTCACTCATTTAAATCTTTCAATGGTGTACTGGGCCTTTAATTCAGCACGAGGGGTGGTGGGCGGGCTGGGGGGTGGGGGATGGGCGAACTCCCGTTACCCGTAAAATTTTAGCGGTGCAGAGATTACAGAGTTTACAAACTGCAGTTTTGTAAACTGCAAAAAAGAGACATCTTTACACACAGCACGAAATCGATTTGTTTTCCCACCCTCTTTTTATTGACCGGATATAATCGGCCCTGATCATCGGATGTTTCTAAAGTATCGGCCGATAGCGGAAAAAATAGCCTTTATCGGCCGATACATCGGTGCATCTCTAATAATTAGTTTTATGAGCGTAAATAATAATAAAGGGGCAGACTGACGTGATTGTCACGTTTACTGAGCATTAGGTAAAAGAAAATAAAACTATTATGTCTGCTTGCTAAATACACAGATTGGTGGATGAATGTGATACAGTATGAAATAATAAAATACACAAAAACACTCCAAACACAACAAATTATTCACTAATATGCATGTTCTCCACGTGCTTCGAGGGTTTCCTCCTCATACTCCGGTTTCCTCCCCCAGTCCAAAGACATGCGCTGTAGGCTGATCGGCATCTCTGAAATTGTCCTTAGTGCGTGAATGTGTGTGTGATTGTGCCCTGCGATTGGTTGGTACCCCACCTTGGGATAGGCTCCAGGCTCCCTGAGACCCTGTGTAGGATAAGCGGTACAGAAAATGGATGGATGGATTGTCAGGGTGACTCACTTATCTCCCACCCCAAACATGTTACTGCAGTTTAAAATATTTACCTTTTTTTTATTCAAAAAAGTATAGTCAAAAAACAATAAACTAATACTGTATTAGAGCTTTATGAGGAATCCTTAAAGTTCATAAGTTTTATTACAATACATTGTTATAAGTACAAAGTACAGAATTATAAGCACAGTTACAATGATTTATAAATTCAGACTTTACAGAAACTTATATAGTAATAAATATGTTGAATGAACTTTTGTTTGTAATGCCCAGCCCGTACTTATGATAACCTGGATGCCTGTGAGGTGGTACGATCTGCTGAGCTTTCCATAGCTGCAAAGCTGTTAGAGGTAACTTTTATATTTATTGTATTATCTTAGTGTGTGTGTGTGTGTGTGTGTGTATAAAGTCTGGTGTTTGCCAGGCTGTTGTTGGTGTAGTAGCAGGATTAAGAGAGGTTTTGTAAGCTGAACTGGGTGACTAGAACATGAGGACAGAAGGATGGGTTTAAGTGCCACCTACTGACAGGGCAGTGATCACACACGTCACTCAGCCTGATCCTGGTTAGACTTTGTTCAAATGAATTAATAATAATAAAAAAACACTCATAATGTTACATACTGCTTATCTTGAGTAATTCTGAGATATTTCTTTCTTGTTTATAAAACACTCATTGATCTCTGAAAGATGATTCCCCCCCCCCCCCTTTTTATAACAGGTTGACTCTAAGGACTTAATGAACTGCCTGACCAGTCGCACCATCATCACTCGGGGAGAGACGGTGTCCACTCCTCTGAGCATGGAGCAGGCCTTGGATGTTCGAGACGCTTTTGTGAAGGTGAACGTCCCTCCTTTCTTCTTGCCTCCTTTACACCACTCCACTGTGTATACGCTGATGTATGAACATGTTTTTCTCTTTTATAGGGAATATATGGACGTCTGTTTGTGTGGATCGTTGAAAAGATTAATGCAGCCATCTACAAGCCTCCGTCTCATGAGCCTAAAGCGGTGCGCAGGTCCATTGGCCTGCTGGACATCTTTGGCTTTGAGAATTTTACAGTCAACAGGTAGTTAATGGGTCACTTAATGCATATTACAAATAGTATTAATAACAGAATTCAGTTGCATGGTTATAGCAACTAGGGATAACCAAAGCAGGTCATATGACAGACTTGTTCTTGACATTTTTTTTTTCTTCCTCTGTAGCTTCGAGCAGCTTTGCATCAACTTTGCCAATGAAAACCTGCAACAGTTCTTTGTGCGGCATGTCTTCAAGCTGGAGCAGGAGGAGTACAACCTGGAGAACATCAACTGGCAGCACATCGAGTTCACTGACAACCAGGACGCACTGGACATGATCGCCATCAAACCCATGAACATTATCTCACTTATCGACGAGGAGAGCAAGTTCCCCAAGGTGAGAAAGACAGAGGAAAGGAGACAAAGAAGGAGAGAGATAACAAGAAACTTAGTGAGGGAGAGAATGAAATAGATCTAGATAAAGATGGATAGAACAGGGAAAGAGACTGAACAGTTTCCTAGACAGAGAAAAGTACATAAGAACTAGAACGTGAAAGAGAAAAATGAACGTGAAAGAGAGAGATGTTTAATAAGGTTTTATTAACTTCTATGCAGGGCACGGACACCACCATGCTGAACAAACTAAACTCTCAACACAAGCTCAACACAAACTACATCCCACCCAAGAACAGCTACGAGACGCAATTCGGCATCCAGCACTTCGCCGGCATCGTCTACTATGAGACCAGAGGTCAGGAACTCCTAAGCACTCTTCGCTCTATAACACTATAATAACACTATAACGAACATAACACTATTTCTGAGTCACATGATGCTAAACTGGTGGCTCTAAGCTCCCTCATAAGCAGCATTAACTTAAAAGTACAACACCATACACTATACACCTATAGACACATAACATGTCTCATCTTATAAACTCCAGCTACAAGAGAAAATCTGTGCAAATTTTATTTTTTGCCAGATTGTCCCAGTAACTTTTTCAGATTTCACTACCACAGTGTTGTACTCATTATTATAACTACTTTAAATGTGTGGTGATAGATAAACATATTCATTTGTGTGATAAATAGATAAACATATTCATAAAAATGTGTGCAGGTTTTCTAGAGAAGAACAGAGACACCCTTCATGGTGACATCATTCAGCTGGTTCATTCATCCAAAAACAAGTTTATCAAGCAGATCTTTCAAGCTGATGTTGCGATGGTAATGACATCTATCTATCTGTCTGTAAATCTATCTATCTATCTATCTATCTATCTATCTATCTATCTATCTACAGTATATGGGATAAGTGGAATTAAATTGTCTTGCAGATGTTCCACAACATTAAACATAACTATAAATGGTTAAAAAGAATGATGAGCTATTCATTATTAAACAAAACATTGCAATTGTTGCCACATTTCTGTGGTATAAGAGAAATAAAACATTATGCGGCATGATGTTATTAGAAAATAGTCAACTTTTGGGGTGTTAACTGTAACTCTGCTTTGCTTTGGGCCATATGATACCACCCTTTTTCCTTAAATATCACATACTGTATAATAAGCATACTTTCATGTGCTCATAATGGAACAAATCGCTTCAAATTCTTAAATGTTTCTGTATTTGTTGGATTGCTCTGTGTTCTGAAATTATTTCTCTCTTTGCTAAATGTGTGTGCCAGTTTCTGTGTGGCTCAGTGCACAGTGCCACGCCTCCTCCCAAGGTAACACTGGAACTGAAAATTCCAGCCTCATCAGCCACTCACTTTTCGTGACATTTTATGTAGTTGTCCCAGTTTTTGTTTTGCAGCATTTCAACCAGAAAACTAACCTCATCCCATGTCACCACACCGTTCTACTCATCACTTACTGAAACCTCATTCCATCCCACAACCTGTAGTGGAGACTTGATTTTAGTTTCAACCTGTGTTTTATGTTCACATCTATAAACATCTTCATTTCCAGATTGGAATGCTAATGCTGTTGTTTTTACAATCTGAATAAATTCTCACAACTCCTATTCTTTACACTGATGAGTTTTACTATATGTATCAAAACGCCACTGAGAAATGATATTACTCTTATTACATCCAGATAATACTGTAAACCCACTGCAACCCCACTGAACACCTTTGGGATGAATTGGAATGCCAAGTTTGCACCAGGCCTTCTCACCCAACATCAGTGCATGACGTCTTGTGTTCTTGTGGCTGAATGAGCACAAACTCCCACAGCCACAGAGTCCAAAATCTAGTGAAAAGCCTTCTGAGATGGGTGGAGGCTGTTAGAGTAGCAAAGGGGAAATACTCCATATCAATTCCCAGGGTTTAATTAATAATAATTGACATCATAGGATGCGTTGAACTCGACTCGACCTAGGGAATTCATGCGTGTCTGGCTTTTACATTTGGACACATGATTAAAAATTTATGCCCATAAATGTTCTCCCAAATTAGGCCAATTGGCAGCACTTGGCCCAAATTTGGTCCTTATGTTCCTTAGACCCTCCCCAATCAGTGAGCCAAATTTCACAACTTTTTACCAGACGGTTCTATGGGCTGCCATAGACAACATAGCTAGAAGAAGAAGAAGAAGAAAAGGTAGAATAACAATAGGGTGTCTATGCACCTTCGGTGCTTGGCCCCCTAATACTTAGTGACCTCTCTGGACTTAAACTGAGCTATCTGAATATTTTTATGGAGACATTTTGAACTCTGTTAGTGTTTTCAATGACAATGATACATAGTATCACACAGTAAAATATAAAATATATAGAAAATATTATTTTACCAACAATTTTTTTCTTGCTTTTTTAGGTTTATTCATTCTCAGAATTTAAGTTCTCACCCTGACCTCTTTTGTTGTCTGTGACCCTAAAATAAACAAATAATCTGAACAATCTTCTGAAATCAAACTGTTTCCTGTTTAAAAAGAATGAACTTTTCAGAACTAGAAATGGGGTTCTGGTAAAGGAAGAGAGAGAAGGACAGAGAGAGTCAGAGGTCAGAAAGGGGTTAAAAAGATCCTCTTGATGTGCTTTCCACCATTCCTGACTTTCTTTTTTTGTGTATCTTTGTGTGTGTGTGTTTCCTGGTGTTCAGGGGGCGGAGACGAGAAAGCGTTCCCCAACTCTGAGCAGTCAGTTTAAACGCTCTCTGGAGTTGCTGATGCGCACACTGAGTGTGTGTCAGCCCTTCTTTGTCCGCTGCATCAAACCCAACGAGTACAAGAAGCCCATGGTGAGTGCAAAGTCAGTGGAAATGACTGGGGAATTAATGTGTGGTGAGGATGGTAAACAAGCAAGGATGTGCATTTGTGTTCCTAGCCTCCCTTTGCTCGTCCTCCTTCATGTAGAGTAATTAAGAGTAATCCTGTCCTCCCAGCTCTTTGACAGGGAGCTGTGTGTCAGGCAGCTCCGCTACTCAGGAATGATGGAAACAATTCGGATCCGGCGGGCTGGATACCCCATCCGCTACACTTTTGTGGAGTTTGTGGATCGGTATCGTGTCCTCATGCCTGGAGTGAAACCTTCCTACAAACAGGTAAATAATGACACATGAATTCTGAGTTGATGCGGAATAAATGCTTTCAGTCATACAAGACATTTTGAATGTGTTTTAAAAAGGGATGCACCAATCTCAATTTTTCATTTTCAAAACGACATTGATGCAATAGCTGGGATCAAGGGCCAAAGCTCTATACTACTCTATACTGGTAGAATGTTGTTTTTTTTATGTAATAATGGCAAAGCAGTTTAAAAGTTCTTGATACAAGAACATCTCGGTTGCAATTTTTTATTTGAGCTTATGACGACTAAGGCAGTAGTTTGGCCAAAATTTAAGTAGACAACTTTAACCCTAGATATAATTGATAAACCAGGTATGGAAGCCCATATCCACCAGCAGCAGTATATCGGAATGTTAAATTATTACCTCAAAATCCTGATTTATTATCTCAAAACTGACTCATTATTCAAAATACTGATTTATTATCTAAAAATATTTCTTTATTATCTCAAAAGTCTGCCTTATTATCTTATTATTATTTTTTCATTATCTCAGAACTCTAACTTATTATCTCAACATTTGACTTATCTCAAATTGTTTTGACTTATTATCTCAAAAATCTGATGTTTTGTCTCAAAATGTTGACATATTATCTAAAAATTCTGAATTGTCTCAAAATTTTGAAAAACATTTTTTTTTCTTGCAGTTATTTGTGCAAGATTATGTTGAGTTGTGTCATTTTTGTTAGTTGGGTAACCAAAATATTTTTTGGTATAAATACATAGTAAGTTCATATTTACAAATTTATTTTCAAAGTGGAACTACATAATCATGTGCATAATTTCCAGTAAATTGTGGGAGGCAGGGTCTAGTGGTCTCAGTGGTACCAAACTGTATTGCCAAGTGATTCTGGTTGTCCAAAATGGCTGCACCCATCACATTAGTTTTGTTTATGTTTATAGATTATAGTATGTTTACACTCTGGCCTCATCAGCAAACCTGCAGGACTGAAGACCTGGAAGTGTTTTGAGGCAGATATATACTAAATAGACTTTGGATGGGATGTCAATTACTTGGCCCATTAGCCTCATAGCTCCAGTGCAATATTAAAGAAGCTTGGTTAATCAGGTACTTTTGGAGGGATGGGGAAATTTTCTGACCAGATTTTCTGACCAGCATTGATTTGATACCAACATAGGGTTGGTACATCCCTTAGAACTAAAGTACTGGACATTTAATACTCTTTAAGACAAATAGAGCCCTTTGGTTGAGTGACTGAATTACTTCAAGAGAATAACAATTGATATATTTATAATAATATAAAAAGTGACAATCACTTGCTGCTGCTGTTTCCAGTTTACACTCAAGTCTCCATCATTGACTAGGTTTACATGCACATCAATATTTCAATATTAACTGGAATTTGTCAGTCGCGTATACACCGCAATCCGATTGCCCGATTCAGATTAAGACAATAGTATGATTCCCCAAATTCTTATTCCTGCTCTTGGAATATGTCAGGTTTAATCGGATATTTGTTGCATGTAAACACCTTATTCAGAAAATCCACTGAAAGGAGATATATGCACATGCTCAGTCTGCAAAGAATTGTGGGTAGCATCATGAATCTCCCGGGAAATAACAGCGGGAAAGTAAAAGCACATGTGTAGATCAGCATACTTACAACAACCGTGTATACAGGAATATTCCGATGCCTGTACGCATATAAATATCGCCTATAAATATATGGCTGCAACCCGAATATAGACCTTAAGCAGAATTTGATGTGCATGTAAACGTAGTCATTGAACAGTTGATAACTTCAGTTTGAAACGATAGACTTAAAGGATGCTCAAACTTAAGTTCCTGTTAACACAGTTAGCACTTTTTGACTCCATAGTATACAGTTATAGAAGAGAAATGTTTATAATTGCACCATCCGTTGTCTCCCAGATGAGGATGGGTTCCCTTTTGAGTCTGGTTCCTCTCAAGGTTTCTTCCTCTTGTTGTCTCAGGAAGTTTTACCTTGCCATCGTCCCCTCTGGCTTGGTCATTAGGGATGAATAAAAATATTTAAATATTAATTTTATATCCAGATTTCTCTAAAGCTGGTTTGTGATAATGTCCATTGTTAAAAGCCCTAGCTGAATTGAATATACAGTATAACATTAAATCGACAACATATGACTCCAGTCTTCTGGTCCTGAAGTTAATATTTCCATAAGATTCAGTAGTTGCAGTAAACACACGTTTCAGGACACCGAACTGATGATTGTTCTCATTAAGGAGGACCTGAGAGGGACCTGCCAGAGAATTGCTGAGGCTGTCCTTGGCAGAGACGATGACTGGCAGATGGGAAAGACCAAGATCTTCCTGAAGGTATGTCAAAACTACAGTACATTTAGAAGGTACTAGTTATGAAATGGATTCATAAAAAAAGATACAGTCTGTGTGACGTTACAAGCAGAAGCATTTCGTAACAATGATTACTAGAATGCTGCTTTATGAAATATGGGTAGCTAAATAGAAATGTTTATTTATTTATTTATTTTAACTAACAAACTGGAGGCAGGTGTGGAAACGCCTGCTCATTCCTGTGGTCAGGTGACCTTGAACAGTCATGTGGTGCTCTGCTCTAGTGGTGTTCTGTTTTGTTTTTTTGCTGTCCGGAAAGAAACTTGAGCCAGAGGTCAAAGGTCAGCAGAACGTTTGTCCATTTCCCTGGTGCCATGGACAGTTTTCCACTCTGTTGCTTTATCAAGGTTTTCAGCTGTCTGAAACAGGAAGTCCCTCACTGTGGGAGTAAAGGGAGGGCATTGCCAATACTTCCTAACAGGAAGTGACACCATTAGATCAGGATAAAGGAAAATGTAATACAAGTCTGCTGGGAAAATGCATTAAATTGTTATTTAGATTAAGCTGTAGTGCTTCATAGGAAATCCTTTTCTTCTCCGGTGAATACTGTACCGTATTTGTATTTCCAGTAAAATGACATGGCCTTATTTTTTGACAGGACCATCATGATATGCTTTTGGAGATTGAGAGAGACAAAGCCATCACTGACAAAGTCATTCTTATTCAGAAAGTCGTCCGAGGTTTCAAAGACAGGTAAGCTGTTCAGAAAATAACTGTGCAAATTTCACAACCTTGCTCTTGATCCCATGCACTGCCTGTTTTCTTCTTTTTGAATTCTAACATATTAGGAAATGAGCAAATCCTACCCAAATGAACTGGGTAAAGCATATTAACCAAAGGAAACACAAAACTATCCAGGAGGTCCTTTGGAATGGTACTGACCATTTCCTGTTGCACAACTGTTATTGTTTCAATAGGTCTAACTTCTTGAAAATTAAGAAATCAGCTCTTATGATCCAGAAGACTTGGAGGGGTTACTGCTGTCGGAAGAACTATGGGGCGGTGAGTCTCTGTAACCTCTTTGAGTTTATTATTTAGTAATTCATGTACAACTTAAGCTAATGGGTAACAGTGAGTCTGGGCCTGTCACTGTTGTGATGTTTAAGTTTAAGGTAAGTTTCACTTTAAAGTGAGACACAAAGTAATGTCTAGGGTGGTTAAAAAACAATTTTAAATTGAATAGATGACAGTGTGGATATTTATATATTAGAGACTAGCTACTATTAGGAAATACCTGTGAGTACCAAAATATTACAACCAGCTAGACGGTTGATTATTATTGATGACTAATTCATGCTAGCTAAAATCAAGCATAAACACCCAATTACTGTACATATTAAGAAAATATGAAATGCTGTGTAGGAATAAAAAACATCAGTCTAGAAGTCTTTAAGATGAGGGGGTCTGATAGTATTAGAAAGTCTCAACACTAATCCGAGGGGCTTCATCAGTTCTTATTTGCTCAGTCAGTCCCTTTGATATGCTCCCACTTGATGCCAACAGCAACCTGACCCTATGATAGACTTGACTAACTACTTCCTGTGTTGCAGATGCGTGCCGGGTTCTCACGGCTCCAGGCCCTGTACCGCTCCAGGAAGCTCTATCAGACTTACCATGTGACCCGGCAGAGGATGACCCTGTTCCAGGCTCGCTGTAGAGGCTGTATGGTGCGCCGGGCCTTCAGACACCGTCTCTGGGCCGTCATCACCATCCAGGCCTATACTAGGGGCATGATCGCTCGCCGTTTATACCACAGACTCAAAGGAGAGGTAAGCAGAGAACACAACATCAGACACAGAAACAGATACACAAACCAATAATCAGGGATTTTGGTGGTTCACTGCAGTGAAAATCACTTACCCAAGAGCTCTGAGAATTATGAGCTTATGGGTACATAAAGAATATATAGAGGTTGTTAAAATGTGATGTAGTACTCACTACACTACATTTCAGTTTCTTATTAGTGAGATAAAGTGCACTTATTTACTAGATTTATATACAGTAGGGTCCAAAGTTCTGATGTCACTATAGAGAACTGTTTTTTTTAGCAAAATTCTACCCTAAATGTAGTAGTTTTTGGTAAATAATGAAATAAATCAGTAATAATTTATGAGCCATATACATGAGCATATTGACTGGAAATAATTATCTTCTCTTCTCCTCCTCATCACTCTCTATTTCTCCTCATCATTCCTCCTGTCGCTCAGTACAAGCGTAGACTGGATGCAGAGAAGATGCGCTTGGCTGAGGAGGAGAAGCTCAGGTACCAGATGAGTGCTAAGCGGGCCAAAGCCGAGGCCGAGCGCAAACACCAGGAGCGACTGGCCCAGCTGGCACGAGAGGACGCGGAGCGGGAGAAGAAGGAGAAGGAGGAGGCGCGCAGGAAAAAGGAGATGCTGGAGCAAATGGAGAGAGCTCGTCATGAGCCCGTCAACGACTCTGACATGGTGGATAAGATGTTCGGCTTCCTGGGTACCACTAACTCTTTCCCTGGGCTGGAGGGCCAGGCACCAGCTGGGTTTGAGGTGAAGAGCACCCTCTTCTGGTCAGGATAGGTTATGATGAGATTTTATTTGAGAGAGAGGTGATTTTTGTTACTGCTATAATTGGCAAAACATTTTCATAAATTTTAATTTATGAAATCTATCTATCTATCTATCTATCTATCTATCTATCTATCTGTCTATTTGTTTTTTTGTCTATTTGTATGTCTCTCTCGCCATCTGTCTGCTATCTGTCTGTTTTTCTGTCATCTTTTCATTTGTCCTTCCATCTGCCTGTCTGTCTGTCAGTCTTTCTCTATCTTTTTCTATTCCTGAATACTTACGTCACTTTCCTCTCCTCTCCACCAATAGCTGGTGTGTGGTGGGCGTTCTGGCGCACTATGGCTGCCGTCGCATCATCCAGGAGAATGCTATACACTAGTGGTGGTTGAGGAGATTTCTCCTCATACAATGTAAAGCGCTCTCAGTGTCTAGAAAAGCGCTATATAATTATAAGGAATTATTATCTGTGCATCTATGTATTTATCTATCTTAGTGTGTGTGTGTTGATGCACTAGGACCTGGAGCGGACTCAAAGGAATGTGGAGGAAGAGGATCTGGATGAAGCTCTTCCTCTCCCTGAGGAAGAGGAGGAAGATCTGTCTGAATATAAGTTTGCCAAATTCTCAGCCACCTACTTTCAGGGCACCAGCACTCACACGTACATGCGCCGGCCGCTCAAGCAGCCCTTACTGTTTCATGAGGACGAGGGAGATCAGCTGGTGTGTTCTGCTTTAGACATCTTCTGTCATTCTTAGTCACACATGATCAACAGAACTGTGATTTTGATGACAATGTGTAGCACATTTACAGGTGTACCTCGTTCAGCTTTATTCCAGTGTTTAATATTTGTAGTAAATGAAGTTTATGTTTTTTGTTTTTGCATCCTCCAGGCTGCGCTTGCAGTGTGGATCACAATTCTCCGATTCATGGGTGATCTCCCAGAACCAAAATATCATACAGCTATTAGTGATGGCAGTGAGAAAATCCCTGTGATGACCAAGATCTACGAGACGCTGGGCAAGAAGACCTACAAGAGGGAACTGCAGGCTCTGCAGGGAGAGGGAGAGGTGAGGGGAAGGAAAACGTGTTAATTTGTTTTGTCTATATTCATCCCAGCAGGCTAAATGTATTAAAGTGGGTTTTATAAATCATTATGATACTCATTATTTGTTTGAAATGATTCGAAATACGGAGTATAAGGATCCATGTGCAATAAGTTTAATAAAAATCCACACAAACACACTCTAACACACCACAATCCAAACAACAGAGTCGATAAACAGGCCCAAATAGCAATAGTGATAAAAATCCATATTCAATGGATAATCCAATAATCAAGTGGAACTGACCTGAGTCCTTCTTAAAGTAACGCAATAACCAATTAACTGAAAAGAAGAAGAATTACACTTGTACTCCAGTATCTCTAGAATACATTTGTAATATAAAGATACCCATTTTCTCTCCAATTTTGGTCACCTGCAAATTCCCATGATAGAAACAACAACATGTTAGAAGGAGCACATTCATGTAAAGCTATGATTTGAATTACAGTCAGCACTACTGTTAGAGCTGCTGTTATAAAAAAATAATCAAAAGTTTCTGACCAAACATATTTGAGAATTCAACAGTGCCATTTTATAACCATTTTTAACCACAATTTCCAGTTTTTTATCCTCCTGGCTGCATGTTTTGATAAAGAAAAAACGACATTTTGCTCTGAGACTAGTAGACTAAGCTACAATTAAGCTGCACTGCTAATGCAGTTAATTTACTGAGGAACAAGATGGGGATTTCCAATAAATATATCTAAGATATTTTTCGTAATACATACTGGGTATCATAGTTTTAAATGGCATAAACGTTACAATATAAATTTATGAATTTTCCCAAAACTTTGATGTTTACTACATCACTACAGAATGCTATATAACTTGACAAATAATTTATTAAATGCTACTTTTTTGATGGAAAAAGCGGGCATGGTGGCTTAGTGGTTAGCACATGGGGGTTCAAATCCCACGTCTGTCCTGTGTGTGTGGATTTTGCATGTTCTCCGGGGGCTTGGGGGCTCCCTCTGTGTACTCCGGTTTCCTCCCCAAGTCCACAGACATGCGTTGTAGGCTTATTGGCAATTCTAAATTGTCCGATGTTTGTGCGATTGTGCCCTGTGATGGGTTGGCACCCTGTCCACGGTGTCCTCCACCTTATGCCCCTAGTTCCCTGGGATAGGCTCCAGGCTCCCCCGTGACCCTGTGTAGGAAAAGCGGTATGGAAAATGGATGGATGGATGGATGCTGGAGAGATTTCTTGGCAGTTCTGTGTGCATACCTCTGAAGCATTTTCTCATTATCACCAGCAAAAGTCAAATTTATTTTTAAGTATGGCTTGCTGTGAGGGTGTTTTCACTGCCCCAGTTCTTTGAGCTGCGGTCTAGCTGCTTCATGATTTATAAGCTTCTCTTTATCTGTGTCCCCCTTCCTGCAGAATGCCCACATTGAGAGTCATAAGAAGAACAGTGTGCGCCACAAGCTAGTGTCCCTCACGCTTAAGAAGAAGTCAAAGATTACTGAGGAGGTGAGGGACGACGTGCTCGGCATGCTCATGACATCTCAGTATGACACACACACACACACACACACGGTGCTTTTCTCTATCACTGTGGATTTCATTCTTTATCTTAATTAGATATGCCATGCTTCCTAGAAGGCACATTTTCAGAGGCTTTCAATATATACTGAACATGTTGGCTGTTAATGGAACAGAAATTATCTCATTATGCCTTCTTATCCTTCTTGTCATGCAATATTATAATAATTTGTAAAATTAAGGGTTGAAGAATAAAGGCTAGCATGTAGATTCACAAGAAAAGAAAGAAGTCCAGTTAAGAGTGTTTTAACATTCTTGCATTTGCTTACATTTACGCTAGGTGACCAAGCGTCTGAATGATGGCGAGTCCACGATGCACGGGAACAGCATGCTCGAAGACCGACCCACATCCAACCTGGAGAAACTTCACTTTATCATCGGCAATGGCATCCTCCGACCAGGACTCAGGTCACACCTGCAACATCGTATATAGAGCTCATGCTCTATAAATCGACCTAAATTACCTACTCACTAAAGACACAACACCATGGTTTATCCTTCGTGTCATGTTCACACCTTAGCAAGGGCATTGAAATTTTACTGTAATACAGTTCCATGACATTAGTGTAAATAGCACATAGAGGGAATGTGGCAGCCACTAACATCAAACTACAACATGGGCAACAACATGGGCAAGATGATTGTATAAAATGAACATTACACGCAATTATTCCAACATTTAAGTAAACAACTGTAATTAAAAAAACTATTTAGACTTTCTCTAAAAAAAAAAACTCTCATAAGGACATCGTTTAAAAATATTTTTATAAATAAGAATTCCTATGAAGGTCATATCTCTATTAAATTATAAAAATATGTATAACCTGTTATAATGCATTCATAAAGCATTATAGGTATTGTTGTTATTATTTATGCACATGCACTACACTTTATAGATTATACTAATGCAAATCAGAGGTAATGACCACCCTGAAGTGCATTGTCTTATATCATGTCCCCAAGTGTTTTATTCCACTTATACCTCAGCAATTTGCCAGTAATTTATTAACAAATGCCACATCATGCTTTTTATCCTTTTAAAGTTACATAAGTAATGTTCTGACAAGTTATGTCCTATTATCACTTACATTATAGCAGTTATAAACAGTTCTTCCCTTACCAGCCTCTAATTTCTTTCTCTCTACATCTTTAAGACTGTCGTGTTACTGACATTTATATATTGTCATGTGTTTGACAAACTGGGAAACGCACACTCCTTTATCCTGAAGACTCTCCCATGGAGGAAGCACTGAGGCTCCTTCCTTAAATATTAAATAAATGTCTCCTAACACAAAACTTCACCATATCGCAATACAATTTTCTTTGTTAAATAACACACGTCACACAAGTTCCTGTGAATTTGTTGTTACTTAACAAACCATAACGTATTAGAACGAGCGTTTTTATATAAACCTGTCATTTAAATTACAGCTACTGACAGAGCTGCTGTTATAGAAAATAATTTCTGACCAATCAGAATAAAGAATAAAACAACACTGGGGTATAAGAATTCTTATGCGTTTATAAGTAGCGATCCAACAGAAAAATGTTTGCCCTATCACTGGAAGTTTGCGAGTTCGAATCATATCACAATAATCTGTCAATAATCTACACTCATAAATGAAATGTATATACAGTCAGTTACTTGTTTAAAGATAAATAAATCAGTCAGTCTGTATTATAATGCAATATCCAAACTGAGACTGACTTTCTTTGGTTCATAGTTGAGATAATGTGTAACAAGCATTAGGCCTTCTGTTAACAATCCATAATGCATTATAACCCCAAAAAAGTGTAATTAGGACAATGTCTAAAATGCCTGTGTATGTATGTATTCATAGGTCATTATACATTATACAGCCTTTATAGAAAGTGTTACCAAATTTTCTTTTAAAAAACATCTTTAAATGAATATCTGAAATGAATGTAAACATGTTGCCACCCTTGAAAAACATGTACATCGTATAGCCAAAAGTTTGTGGACACCTGACCATGACACTCATATGTGCTTATTGAACCTCCCATTCCAGATTTAGTCCCCCTTTCCTGTTATAATGGCCTCCTCTCTTCTGGGAAGACTTTCCACTAGATTTTGGAAAGTGACTGTTTGGATTTTTGCTTATTCAACCACAAGAGCATTAGTGAGGTTAGACACTGATGTTGGGTGGGGAGGCCTGGGGCTCATTTTGCATTCCAGTTAATTCCGGAGGTGTTCAGTGGGGTTGAGGTGTTCAGGGCTCTGTGCAGACCAGTCGAGTTCTTCCACTCCAACCTTGGCAAACCGTATTTGTGCACAGGGGCATTGTCATGCTGGAACGTTTTTTGGCCTCGTAGTTCCAGTGAAGAAAAATTGTAATGCTAGATCAAAGAAAGACATCCTATACAACTGCGTGCTTCTAATTTTGTGGCAACAGTGTGGGGAATATAGATGTGATGGTCAGTTGTCCACAAAATTTTGGCCATATAGTGTATTGTTTAAGAATTGCTCTCAGTATCAAGATCCCTTTGTCCATGTCTTATTTATATTATATGTAATCATATTATTTTTACTGTACCACTTTATTTGTTATTATTCATTCCACCTATAATTAGGATAAATAAATTTGAGCCATATCTTACTGTAATAATTCTATAATGTTGGCCCTGAAAACTGTTATTATGATCTACAGAGATGAGATCTACTGTCAGATTTGTAAGCAGCTGAACCAGAACCCGTCCAAAAGCAGCCACGCTCGAGGCTGGATCCTCCTGTCCCTGTGTGTGGGCTGCTTTTCACCTACTGAGAAGTTTGTGAAGGTGAGCGCTGGCAATATACAAAAAAACCTTAAGGGATTTGAATTATTAATAGCATACATCTGGGCATATATTATGAAATTATGAAATATCTTTATGCAGTATCTGAGGAATTATATCAGTGGAGGGCCTCCAGGATATGCCCCATACTGTGAGGAAAGGCTCAGGAGGACGTTTGTGAATGGCACGAGAACACAGCCGCCCTCCTGGCTCGAGCTGCAGGTAGGATGACTCCTTCATCTTTCACTCTAGCAGAACCAGACCTGGGGCACTACATAACTTTGTTCTATGTATTTAAAAATAGCTTCTGTCTGAAACATCCTGTCTCTCAAGGGAAGACTTTTTAAAGCACTAAAAGAATTCTCTCTGCTTTAGCAGTAGCCTGTGTTTTCCCTACTGAAAGAAAAAGATGCACCTTTTACAGTGAACAGTCCAGACAAACAACTAAGACAAAGAGTGGTGTTCACGTTGTCATCCAACTAATAACACAGCGGCTGAAATTATACCTTAAAACTGTTCAGTGATGATCCACAGACTGCTATTTGTTTTTAACGGAACTTGCACATATACTGTAGGACAAAAATGGGACACCAAAGACGTGCTTGACTGGAGAGAAATAAACAAGTTGGTAAATAATAACAAAAATAACTGTCATTATTTACTATTTAAGATTCAATGCATGTTCAGATTTAATAATAACCTAGTGTTCAGCACTGAAAGTCTTTAAAGCCACCAACAAAGGTCTCCATTTTTACAAAATGTTGCCAAACATGAAATATATATTCAGTATATGGCTAAATCCAGAATCCATACACACCTAGAAAATAGTCTTGAACTCATCCAGCAATCTCTAAACTGAAATTTTTACTGCCTACATGGAGCTTTAACCACTGAGGTTGTAATACTCATTGGCTTTACATAGAAAAATAAAGAACATTTGTCATGCACTTTCATACCATTAGAATTAAGGATCCCTCCTTACTGTATCTCTGGTGAGAAACGCTAACATTGCTGGACATCACATTAATGACAAGAATGCAGTAAGGAAGCTTAAAGATAAAGAAATGATCTGCAGTCCCTGAACCTCATGGATTGAAGGTTATGCTTTAAACATCTCCTTATTTCGAAAATGAGAGAGGAATTAAATTTTAAAATTAAAATGAAATCCGCATAAACGTACTCCATCACGTATGTTTGTCCTGCAACTCTAATAAACTTATATTATGATATTGTTTATATTCTTTACCCTGTCAGGCGACTAAGTCTAAGAAACCCATCATGCTGCCTGTGACTTTCATGGATGGCACCACAAAAACGCTGCTGACCGACTCAGCCACCACGGCCAAGGAGCTGTGTAATGCACTGGCAGACAAGATCAGCCTCAGAGATCGCTTCGGCTTCTCTCTGTACATCGCTCTGTTCGACAAGGTACGCCTTTTACACTTTAGGAGACGAGCGGTATGAAAAATTCCCAGTATAATCTAATAACACAATAATCACAGTTTTTTTTAAATAGAAATGGCCTTGTACAAATACAAATCTGCTTACCACATCCCATTTTCAAACAAGACAGCTGCAATATTTAGAATACTAAACTGACCTGTTAATAGGATTTAGTAGTTGGATTCATCTTTAGTACTTTATCAAAACAATGTAGGAATATTTTTTCTCTGGTTTTCACCTGTTTAATAGTTTTAGTAAAATGTTTCACAAAAAAGTTTTGTGACATCATTATTTATGCAATTACACGATAATGTTAATGGTATAACTATTCTCTGTTTTCATTTCACTGTATACTGGTGTATCATCACACCCCTAGTATGCGCTACAGCTGTCAGATTCCTTTAGAATGTGCGTTTTGCTAATTTATTCATGTTAAACTGCCACAGACAGAATAAATGTTCTCACTTTTCACCCCATTGAGGGTGAAAACTGTGTTGCTTTCTTAAGCAAAGTATAGCACAATGATATAATGAATTGTAACATTTCAGAATTGTTTTTATATTTACTCACAGTAATTTTTTTAATTGCACTTAATATTACATCTTAACATTGCATTTTTACAAATTTTTTGACACAATTAGGCCAAATCCTTTATGGTCTCCTATTCACTTCCCTTCCTATTTATGCTTATTGATTGTAATATAATGGCATCATAGAATCAAAATAGTACACTTTATAGCCAGCATTTCACATTCAGCCACAAAAAAAGAGTCTATTGCCTATTGGACATTATTATAACAACTATTTTGTTTTACATTCAATTTGAAAATCAATAATAAAAAAAAACGTGAAAATATAATATGATGTATATTACATGCATTTAATATGTATGTAGGCTTTTTCTACATCAGGCAACACAATGCTCAGTTTTCCCAATATTTCCAAAGATTTCTGAAATATTTCCGAAATGCTCAATATTTATGAAATGGGTTTTAATAGACTTAGTTTAGAGATTAAAAATAGAGCTAGTAATCATCTATGCAGTGTTATACATTCAAAACATTGTCCCTCTCTCTGTAGGTTTCATCTTTAGGCAGTGGTAATGACCACGTGATGGATGCGGTGTCTCAGTGTGAACAGTATGCTAAAGAGCAAGGTGCTCAGGAGCGAAATGCCCCCTGGAGGCTGTTCTTCAGGAAGGAGATCTTCACACCCTGGCACGACCCCACTGAGGACGGAGTGGCTACCAACTTGATTTACCAGCAGATCGTACGCGGGGTCAAGTTTGGAGAATACCGCTGTGACAGGGTACAGTTTTTGGTCTCAAACACAAATCTCTGTGAAAGTAGAGAGGGAAATACTGGATGTAAGAGGAAGAGAACCTGGGGAAGAAGGGCAGACATCCAATCTACTGTTTGCAGATGAATAGATTGTTCTTTCACTCAAACTGCCTGGCACAGAGTTGTATGACAGCGGAGAGAGAAACTAAAAAAAGAAATGATACAGGAATTTTATTTAATAATGCTTCTAAAACTGCCTCAAAAGAAATTTAAAGCAAAGTGTTCACAGTACCGTGGTTTATGAGAGAAATTCATTCCATGTTGAACAGAAAATGTTAAACAGCCATAAAAGAAAGTAAAGGACATGGTAATGTGTAATCTGACTGGCAGAACAAATGGGGT
The DNA here is from genome assembly GCF_023375685.1 of Ictalurus furcatus. Lineage (NCBI taxonomy): Eukaryota > Metazoa > Chordata > Actinopteri > Siluriformes > Ictaluridae > Ictalurus > Ictalurus furcatus. Next base: position 7,916,022 of record NC_071258.1, read on the forward strand.
TAAAGGTCAGGGCACATTATACTTTTATTATCTGGGAAGGGTTCATCATTCATAATCCATCTGAGACAGCCTCAGTGTAATTCATAGCTTTCAAAAGTGAAAAGATGTGACCATTATCTGTACTGATTCCCTAGCTTCGAAATCAAACATTTTCTTACTGTATTTTGACACCATATTTAGACATAATAAATATAATATATTCATTAGGCAGCTTACCAAGTGCCTTCCACAATCCCTGTCTCTCTTTCCTTTGCTGATTTTCCAGGATGATCTTGCAGAACTTGCCTCTCAGCAGTATTATGTGGACTACGGCTCTGAGATCCTGATTGAACGTCTCATCAGCCTCATTCCTTCCTACATCCCAGATCGGGAAATCAGCTCTGCCAAGTCAGTGGAGAAATGGGCCCATGTTATCATGGCGGCCCACAAAAAGGTGTGTAAGCATTCAGAATATTAATCTGTAAAAAAAATTTATAAATTCTGTCCAACATGTCTGTTTTATGCCTATTACAATATTGTCTCAGTAGAAAAAAACAACAACAGTGATTCAGAGAACATTTTAGGTCTTGTTAAGTAATGGATCACATTAATGGATCAAGACCATGCTTCTGATAAAACATCATTGTGGCTGTCTGGGATTTTACCTGCAGAGACACAAGAACTGTAGCGCGTTCGCCAAGAAATTTGGAGCAACCTGTAAACCAATTTCCTTAGAAAACTGCATAACAGTGTACCTAAGATGTTTTATACAGTTTTAAAGGGAATGACAAATTCCTCACTGTTCAATAGAGTTCAATTCACTGCTTAATATAGTAATTATTTTGATAGTTTGGAAAGTTGTGGTTTATTACATTTCAAGTCATGTAAACTATGCAGACTTTTGAATAGCACTAATCTACATTATGTCAGTGGAAACATGCTTCCATTATTTGTTAGTACTATTTGACATCTAGCTACAGCACAAAAACCAAAGAAGCAATCACTGGCCACCAAACATGTAATGGTCGATTTGTTATATCTGGGGTAAGAGAGGAAATGATAGCAATTTGATTATTTTGCCAAGCCATTTCTATTAACATTTGCATGCAGATACATTCCTAAAAGTCATGCATCAAATGGTGTATCATATTTGCATGAATTGTTGTATGTAAAACTGGACTCATTTTCATCCACAGGGGATTTACACACAGAAACGAGTGGACCCTCAGAAGGTCAGAGAGGAAGTGGTGGATTTTGCGCGATACAAATGGCCATTGTTATTCTCAAGATTCTATGAAGCCTTTAAATTTTCAGGTATACAACCACACAGTCATTTCCAAATTGATTCAGATTGATAAGGGAAACACTTTCATACAATACGAATACAATAATGAAGAGTGATGTCATCACACAGCACATGTATGCTTGACAGGTCATGTTTTCAATGTTTTCCTTGTATCTTACAGGACCCAGTTTGCCTAAAAATGATGTGATTGTAGCAGTGAACTGGACTGGAGTTTACTTTGTGGATGAACAAGAGCAGGTTCTTTTAGAACTCTCATTCCCAGAGATCACCGCTGTCTCCAGCAGCAAGTATGAACGCCTTCACAAGACTTTTATCATGGCTGTTATGGCTATTTTTTGTTTTGTTGTTCATGAGTCTGTGTTTATGCATTACCACCAAAACAGGATATTAGATGTGTTCCTTACATGCAGCCTACAGAAAATCATCATTAAATAACATGGTGTAAAAAAGCGTAATAATCCATTTAAAAATAAAGGAAGACGTTAAACTGAAGAAAAGTTCTGTTGTACTGTATGTTTCCAGTAAGAATCTAAGAAAGATTTTCAAATATAGACTATAGGCATATCTCATTTAAACTAAAGGAAGTTTTTTGGCGTTCTCTGTTTGAGCAGGGGTGGGAAGCTCCAGGGCCACAGCTTCACCTTGGCCACCATGAAAGGGGATGAATACACTTTTACCTCCAACAACGCAGAGGACATTCGAGACCTTGTGGTCAATTTCCTCGAGGGCCTCAGGAAGAGGTCGAAGTTTGTGGTAGCGATACAGGATAACCCTAATCCAGGTAAAGCACTGTATTAATTTATTCTCAGACTATATTTTTATTATCAGAATGATTCTTCATTTACAGTTGTGGCATTTGGCAGACACCAAACGTATATTTATATCATTTATACAACTGAGCAGTTGAGGGTTAAGGGCCTTGTTCAGGGGCCCAACAGTAGCAGCATGGCAGTGCTGGGATTTGAACTCACAACCTTCTGGGAAATCTATAATCCAATGTCTTAACAACTAATCTACCGATGCCCCTGGAGATTAAACATTCATAAGAAGCAGAAACAAAGAGAACATAAAATATTTAAAAATAACCATATTATACAGTCACAACTAGGTTTAAAATTCAGTGTTTACGATGATCCTGGGTAATAAGAGAATCCAATTCCAAGTCCCTCTGAAGTTTAATATGTATGTGTGTGGAGCACTGTTTCTGTCCTTGTAATGGATTTCCTTTCCAGGTCAGAAAGAACCTAAGATCCATCAAGCACTAGTGTCTGCTTTGTTTGGCTTGAAATTGAAGGCAATTTTAGAGAACCCCTTCGTAAACATAGCAGTGGCGGTCAGAATGGAGGCCATACCCCTTCAAAGTATCTCACTAATTTTATGTGCAACTCAGGTGCTTGTTCGGTTCATTGTCATTTTTTTCACTTTGTCATTAAACTGCTGGAACAGATCATCTCCCATACTTGTCATTAGACCCCTGCAAATGATCCTGCACATACAGTACAGTAGCTTCCATATGAACTTTTCTATAACAGGGTTTTAGCCTTATGGTATTCTTATTACTGTGAGGATGTGGTTTTGACAGTATGGAGCCACGTAGCTTGACATGGTGGTTATTATTTAATAAGGTTAAGCCATAAGTTAAGCTTCCTTCCACAAAATCCATAACTCATAGCAACTATTGTATTTTTAAATGAGTGAGACACAGAGAAATTGATTAAATTAGACCATTGTGCCACAGGAACCTAAGCATGGAGATGATTCATTCTATTAACCTTCAGTCTTGGAACGATGGATCATGACATACTGGAGTCAGTGGAGTTGCGACATTCTCAAAGCAAATAAACCTTTTTCTAAATAATTAACTGGAGGCCCCTTATTAAATATATTAAACATATTAAGTGGTTTAAAAAACTACATTCATATTGTAAAAGCTTTCTGTGTTTATTTGGGTTTTTTTTTTATACATGCCATTGAGAATACAGACCTCACCTTGTAATTCTCATTCTGGAGAGATCCTAAAATAGGATCAGGAGTTTCTGCTTTAAAAGGCGCATAACACAATCTTGTCTGTCTTGCCCCAAATTGTCCTCATCAGTTGGAGACGATTCAACATTTCTGAGCTTTGCTAAAGGCGACCTCATCCTGCTGGACCAGGACACGGGTGAGCAGGTCATGACCTCTGGCTGGGTTCATGGGATTAACGACCGGACCAAGCAAAGAGGAGATTTTCCAGCCGACTGTGTGTACGTGCTCCCCACCATCACAAGACCTCAGCCAGACACTGTGGTTAGTGCATGCTTTTGTTCACAATCTAAACTGTTAAGTACAAGGTGTGCAGGAAATTGCTCTTGGTACAGGTGTCATTATGTGCAGTTCATAGAAAGGATACACATTTACAGTCCAAATTTGCAAAAATATACGTCTGTGATCAAAGAATAAAGATCTTCATGCGTAAAGGTTTTCTCTCTTATTATTCGATTATACTCTCGGGATAATGATGTTCTCCTACCTCTCTCTTATCTTTGCTTGGTTTTTTTTGTGTGTGTGAATGACTCAGGCTATGGTTACCATGACACCAGACCAGCGTCAGGAATCACTGCGTGTGTCGCAGGTCGCTATGCCTGAGAGTGTGGAGAGAGTGAAGCCATACACACTGGAGGAGTTCTCCTATGATTACTTCAGGTAAAAAAATAACACCCGTAAACCTGTCTCACATTTCATTTGCAGTTTTCTGCAGACACCTTTATCCAGAGCATCTAAAGAAAGTGCTTTGTTCCCTCCAGCCTTATCCTTACACTAGTACAAATAGGTCAGGGTCTAAGAACATCAAGCAGAGTGTATCCACAGGTAACATTAATCCAAACCAATATTAACCTGAATGTCCATCTCTTACCGCTTGCAGTTTTGTTTGTCCCTAACATAAGGTCTTAACCTTATATTTCTAATTATTTATATATGTAGCTATAGTTATAATACATATTTAATTCAATAAAAGTTTATTTGTATAGAGCTTTAGACAATAGACAAAAAAAAGTGGCAAGAAAAAACTCCCTGAAATGACATGAGGAAGGAACCTTTAGAGAAAGAAAACTCAGAACCCATTCTGTTCTTCGTGAAGCTGGATAATGAGATAGTGGGATTATAAATCTTTACTTTTCTACAACTATATGCTATACTAAATGGGTTCAAAGGATTTACATAGTATATCTTGTCTACAGTATATCTTGGTGTGATTATCCACTGAAGCAAGTGAGACTTGGGCATAAACTATTTTCGGGAAGTTCTAATCTTTAGGATGGTGGCCACCAACCCTGTTCCTGGAGATCTACCTTCCTGAAGACTTTAGCTCCAATCATAATCGTGCCCAGAAGAACTTCTTGATCAACTAAAACGGGTGTGTTAGATTCTGGTTGGAGATGAAACCTGCAGGAAGGTAGATCTCAAGGAACAGGGCTGGTGACCACTGCTTTAGATATCCATGTTGGACCATCCACAAATGCCAAATATTTGTCAAATTTCCAGACTTCATATGGAGTTCAAACATTAAAGATACATTCAATGAGAGAATGTATTGAGTTGACAGATAGGTTGCACAAATGCAGGTTGATACGTAAAAGAAAATACAGCCCATCGTCAATTAAAAAAGTTTACCAGAAAGACTTCCGTCAGTGTGTGATATAGGAATGCGTTTTAATGGGAACAAAATGTCCTTATAGATGGGAACATGGTACAGTATAACAATATCTCTTCAAGTTGATTCTTTTCAATAAAAAGCATAAGAATTAGTTTTGCAGCCAAATAAAGAAGGCCCGTTCTCACACACTATGTTCCTCTGACCCACTTCAGGCCACCTCCTAAACACACGCTGAGTCGTGTGATGATCACTAAGAACCGTGGGAAGGACAAGCTCTGGTGCTGCACTCGGGAGCCGCTTAAACAGCCACTGCTGAAGAAGGTTCTGGCTAACGAGGACCTATCACAGGACGCCTGCATGGCCTTCACTGATATCCTCTTACCACTAGATATTGTTTTAGGACAGGCAGAAAAGTCAGGTCCCTGGAGGGGTCAGTGGTATAGAGGTTAACATTTAAACCGCTATCTCTCTCTCTCTCTCTCTCTCTCTCGCTCTCTCTCTCTCTCAAAGGACTTATCAGCACATGGAGGCCTGAAAGTTTGAACTCTTCTGAATAAGACAATTTTATTAGTGAAACAAATTTTAGTGAAAGTATTAAGAAGCTGTGGTGTTTTAGTGATAGCAAGGATTTGTCTGATGGTATAATGATCCAATGAGCTGAATCATGTATGTGAGAGTTGGGAAAACACTAAACTGTATTATATACTCTATAAACCTCTATAAAAGTCTTTTTGCAGCCAGGGACCCCATTAGGTGTAAAAAAGTTTTTTAATAAATATCCCCACGGACCCCCTCAGCCCAGATTTATTTTGTGAACTATTCAAATATTAAAGTTATTATTCAAATGCACACAGTAATATTGTAGCTATTTATTGGAGCGTTTTGTTCCTGAACTTTCCAGTTACTAAGGTTTGGATTAAACCTATTTATTTCTTTTCAGTCAAACAGGCTCATAACTATAACTATGATCACTTTGGTAATTCTTTAAGGTCTCATATACAACACTATTTATGATTTTAACTTCATTTCTATAATGTTCTGTATAAAAAAAACCAACTGAACTGCATGTGTCCTTAACCTGCTCCTCTGTACCCGTTATGAAATATATGGGTGATTATCCGTCCAAACGAACTCGCTCTGTGAATGAGCTCACGGATCAGATCTTTGAGGGCGCTCTGAAGGCAGAGCCTCTAAAAGATGAGATCTACTGTCAGATTCTCAAACAGCTCACTGAGAATCATGTGAAGTAAGTCGTCCAGTATAGCCCTTCTGCACACACTCTTGTCTTCAGCCATCACAAATGTCATGACAGCCAAAAAGCACAGTGCTTATACACTTTCAAAACTGTATTTTAAAACTTCTGCATAAAAAAGTAGTCTTTATATATGTAGTAAGCTCTGTGTGTGTGCAGGTACAGTGAGGAAAAGGGCTGGGAGCTGCTCTGGTTGTGCACTGGTCTCTTCCCTCCCAGTAATATCCTCCTGCCTCATGTCCAGAGGTTCTTGCAATCAAAGAAACACCATCCACTATCACTGGACTGCATGCAAAGATTGCAGAAAGCCTTGCGGTATGGCTTTAACACACACACACACACACAAATACACACGCACACAAACACACACAAAAAAGCGAACATTTGGCTTTTTGCAAGGTCTGATATTCTGTCTGATATTCCTATCCTTGTGGGGACATTTAGTCTTCACCAAGATAAGATATAAAAGCATACGTTTATTTAGCATCTGTGGAAGGAGTCTCCAGTGTCAGCACTTTTTATAAGTCTGAGGTAAATCTGCACCTTCAAGATTTCCGACTGTAAGATTTCTCTAGGTTGGGTCTGTAATGAGAAATGGGAGACTCTTTATTCACTTTCAATTTTACTTTCTCTTTTCTGCAATTTTATTTTATTTCTAAGACACACGCACACACATGGTGTTGCTCATATCTCTCTGTCTATCTCTCTGTCTATCTCTCTATCTCTCTTTCTCTCTCTGGCTTGTTATGGCAGAAACAGAAACACACAAATGAATTTGAGCTAATACAACACAGGTGAGTATCATCACGCGTTACCTGCCGGTTTGACTTGCCTCCTCTCTGTCCCTAGCTGAGGCTTGATCACGCCCCCACCGCCACACTGACAAAATACAGTCTCCAGGATGGGATGATTTTTGGTTTATCTGTGACATCACAATGTGCACTTTTTGTCTTATTAACTTTCTCTCTTATAACGAGAGAGAAAAAATTAAACTGGTGATGGAAGGACTGCTTATAGCTGCTATAACATTAGTCATAACAAGATTTAGTAAGTAAGTAGTAAGATTTAACTTGTTTCATGGACATTCTACAACATTAAATGTACCTATAAATGGGTAAATGGAAAAAAAAAAATTATATTTAGTATTATCAAATTACTGTGGTATAAGAGAAATAAAACACTACATGATGTTACTGAAAATCAACTTTGGGGTGGTAACAATCACGCATCACCCCACATTGTTACTGATTATGTTCTTATACTAGCATGTCCTGTCAAGTTTCATATAACATATATAACATAATTTCACTTTGACATGAATATTTTGTTCTGTGTTCTATAACAGGAATGGCTCTAGGAAGTATCCTCCTCACCTGGTTGAAGTGGAGGCGATTCAGCACAAGACCACACAGATCTTTCACAAAGTGTACTTCCCAGACGACACAGATGAGGTACTGCAAGCAAAGTCGAGTAGCAGTCAGTTATTTTTAACAGCACTCATACACAGCCTAAATGTTTACATCCGCATCCAAGGTGTTAATGGTTATTTATTCCACTAAACAGCTCCATGATCTTTATTTTCTCTACAGTACAAATAACATATAGATCTCCAATGTGCTTGCTCATTCCCTTGTTATACTCACCCAAAAGTTCAATTAACTAGGCTAAAAAGTGGCTAATATGAATAAACGTAAGTATGAAGAGCTAAATTATGCATTAGCACAGACTGTGGAAGATATGCGAGTACTTGAATGTCTGATTGGGGTGACTTTATGTAGCTACGATCTTATGTAGCATCATCATTTTGTGTTTAATTATGAGGTAACTATATACTGTGCTAGCATTGTATAACAGTTAATTATGTATAACAGCTTATGTGCTGTATTTTGCTCAGTTTTGTCTGTTTCGCTTTGTATTCCTGAAATTATCCTGAAAATAATTTTTACTGTCCGTTCAAGCTAAGTAAGATGCCTGGTGAAAAGAATTCCTACAAACAGCTAGACCACATCCTCTGTGCATATACAGTAACATACATTTTAGCAAGTGAGAATATCTTAAAATATAGTATCTAGTATTTCCTGTTAGAAGTTTACAATAAACCAAATATAAGGTTATTATTATTTTTATTTATAATCTGAAAAATTCTGGAAGACATAAGACTCGTTCTTTCATTGTTCGTTTGGAGACTACTTTGTTTTTTCAGCCTGAAATGAGATCAGGGCTGGTGTGACCCAGCGTGAGTGTGAAATTTGATTAAAGGTCAAACTCTGTTTCTGTCTCTCAGGCTTTCGAGGTCGAGTCCAGCACGAAAGCAAAAGACTTTTGTCTGAACATCTCTGGCAGGCTGTTGCTCAAGACTCCAGATGGCTTCAGTCTGTTTGTAAAGATCTCTGATAAGGTAATATCAGCTATTCTCTAAACAGAGCTCTGTTACAGATGCACTCAGATTCCAGATGTCATGCTGCAGTGTGCAGTTTGCACGGAATTTCACTTCAACCATCATAGAATAACAGCATGTCTGTTTTTTATATTATTTTTATGTTTTACAGGTGATAAGTGTTCCAGACGGTGATTTCTTCTTTGATTTTGTCCGCCATCTTACTGATTGGATCAAGAAAGCCAGACCTCCTAAAGATGGTAACAGTCGAAGCACGACTTACAAAATCCTTACTCAAGTCATTGTTTAGTGTTTAGTATAGGACTCACCAAAATTTGGTAACACATCTGCATTTTATGTCTGGTTGAAATCATCAAAGAAAACTCCTCTTGTTTAACAGGTATAGTGCCTTCACTGACCTACCAGGTGTTCTTCATGAAGAAGTTATGGACGAACACAATGCCTGGAAAGGACTCTTTCGCAGACTCTATTTTTCATTACTACCAGGTGAGTTAAATCAATAACAACAACAAGAAACATAACTATAAATGGATCAAACTCACAAAATGCCGTTCTTTAATAGATAAAAAATTGTTAGCGTAGTCAAGTTGCTGTGGTGTAAGAAGAATTATACCATGGTCTGTCAGAATACTCGATTCTGATTGGCTGGGAGGTGTACATTCAAACCGAATAATGCACAGGTAGTTCCAGTCAGTTTAATCGCTGTTCTAAATTCCTGAGGGTTCTCAGGAAGTACAATCTGGACCCCAATCTGCTGCTGACCTTCTACCGCTCGTCCGTCGAGAGCCTGCTGACATACTGTATCACGGTGTGGTACGGCAGCTGCACCGCGGCAGACAGGGAGAGGCTTCAGAGAGTAATAAGAGCAGCACAGAAGATGATTGGCTGCCCTCTCCCCTCCCTGATGGATATTTACACCTCCCGTTGCCTCAGCAGAGGAAAAACCATCATTAAGGCCAGCTCTCACCCTGGCTCTGATCTGTTTAATCTGTTGCCCTCAGGGAGACGTTACAGGTGCATCAGAACAAGGACTAATAGATTTAAGAATAGTTTTTTTTCCCAAAAGCTATAACCATTCTAAACACATACATGTACTGATTTCACAGTATAGGTATATAGTGTCTCAGAACTGTGCATTTTATAGTACCACCCCCCCCCCCCCCCCGGAATATTTATTTATTTATTTATTTATTATTTACTTATTTCGTGTTGTTATATTTATTTACTGTATTTTATTCTATCTTGTTTATTTTATGTACATGTTGGCACGGAACAAAAAGGAGTAGCTCTTAATTTCACTGTACATGTGTATAGTGACAATAAAAGGCATTCATTCATTCATTCATAATTAATGCACTGCCTATAAACAATAGTAACATACAGTTACAGTTGCATACAGTAGTTGCATACTCATGCTCGATTATTAGTAGAGGCGCAGCACAGACACGGATAATTCACACACACACACACACACACACACACAATCTCTCTTTTTTTTTCTCTCGCTCTCTAAAACAATTTATTATGATTCATTCAAATAAATGTAATCTTATTGCACTATTTTAGCTGTGTATGATTTAGATCTAACGAGCCGTATATAAAACAAATAACGAAATTTAACCGTTATTTTTATCCTTTCAGTCAAATTTTGCACTGCAAACATCAGTGACAGCTTTAGCTTGTCAGTGCTAAGACAAGGGGGATATAAGAGGGATGATCCACGGCTTGGTGCGCGTTACACGATTTTAACCACCCGCTTCTCATTGGGTGGTTCTCTGCCTCCACGTCCTGCATCGTGTAATGCACACCTAGCCGTGGATTATCCCTTACTAAGACACTTCGGGACGTGCTGTTACAAGAACATTACAAGATCTACTGTGCTGGACCGCAAAGTACACACATTACCCCTTTTGCTGATTCTTTTCCTGAAACAGCATGTCCAAAAGCGTGTTATTCCTTACTTAATGACCATATCACCATGTCTGATGCAACCGTTCAGGTTTGTAGGAAAGGAACTCACTTGTATGTGTGCATTTGATCATAAATGAGACAAAATGCATCACATTAAGAAATGAAGACCTTGCAAATACTGTAGGTCTCTATCCAAACAATGACCTATGAAAGGAACACATTTACTGTAATACTGTTGATATGGAATTTGTTTCGTTTCGTGTTTTACACATCTGCATGTATTGCTCCTAACTTCCTTCTGTATCCAGGAGCTTCCTAAATACCTTCGTGGTTACCACAAATGCTCCAGAGAGGAAGTCTTTCAGCTGGCAGCTCTAATCTACAGAGTCAAATATGAGGACGATAAATCGTACTTTCCCAGCATCCCTAAAATGCTGAAAGAGCTGATCCCGCAGGACCTGATTCGCCAGCTCTCTCCTGATGACTGGAAACGAGTGAGTTTGTGATATTTGTTGTATAATATATCTGTAACCTATCCCAATCAGTTTTATTTTATTCCATCTGCAATATTGTACCTTCAACGTTATTCGGTTTGACGCAGTCGATTGTGGCGTACTTCAACAAGCACGCGGGCAAGTCGAGGGAAGAAGCCAAGCTGACGTTTCTAAAGATCATTTACAAGTGGGCCACTTTTGGATCAGCTTTCTTTGAAGTGAAGGTAATAATAAAACTCCATTCCCAGCAGCTATAGACTGTACAGTATATACAGAATTGATCACTCTCACAACCTACTGCGATTCTTTTTCTCTTTTTGCAGCAAACTACTGAGCCAAATTTTCCTGAAATCCTACTAATAGCCATCAACAAGCATGGAGTCAGTCTCATAGACCCCAAAACCAAGGTGTTTCACAGAATTTGCATGAATTTGTTTCTTCCACATCAGTGTTTGAATATACATGGGTTCAATCAAATCAAACCAATGTACTTTTGATTCGTTTATTTATTGCTGTCTTTCCTTTTCCAGGATATTTTAACCACTCACCCCTTTACAAAGATCTCCAACTGGAGCAGTGGAAACACCTACTTCCACATTACCATCGGCAACCTGGTGCGAGGAAGCAAGCTGCTTTGTGAAACATCTCTGGTCAGTAGATACTACGCTGATGTTTGGATTCCACAGAACAAATGAGGCTGTTGAATGTCCTCGTGCTGAATTGTGAATAAACTCGAGTGGCCTGCACAGACAGCCCTGAACTTAACTAAATATACTATCATACTATCTTGTGTTAATTCCAAGGAAACCCACACAAGCCACTTGTACTGTACATACATGCGTCTCAGTTTGTGAACAAATAAACAGTTGCTTACTTGCATGCTAACAAACTTGTACATTTAAATAAATGCTTATATTTTGAACTAAATATAACTTCCATGTTTTGTATAACCGTGAACATGCACATTGCCAAATAACAAATAAACACTTTCTTTTCTAAGTTGTGAATTTTGTTCTCCTCTTTTCACAAACAGGGCTACAAAATGGATGACCTGCTGACCTCCTATATCAGTCAGATGCTGACCACTATGAGCAAGCAGCGGAGCTCGCGTGGACACAGCAGGTGAACATCTTACTGGCGGGAGGCGGCTGAGCTGGTGCGCGTGCTCCGGGGTGTGGGTCAGCCGTGCAGCTGGAGCCGGACCTTCGCCTGGCAGCTGTGGAGGATGAGCCGCAGTCCCTCTAACAGCTCTCAGGGCTCCGTTTACCCTGATGATGCCGTTTCATCCCTCTCCAGTGAGGATGACTACCTCTGACCGGACCTGGCTGGGCTCTGTGGGTCAAATCTGCTCACCTCCCGCCTCTCAAATACTGAATCTGATCCAGAAAGACAAACTATGATGCTCCTGAGGCATTGCAAGATTGCTGTTCTCTTATGTATGCAATTTGTGTAAATTCACTGAAGCAGGATACAAGTGACCTGCAGTGGCTACCAGACTTTAGTACTTGTATACTGTTATACTTATTACTATTCAGTGAGAAATAGTAATTGTTTATGTATTTCCATACTGACCATAGTTATAGTGATGCCTTTATTTGTAAATATTGTCAGATGCTTATATTCATCTCATATGAACAGTTTTTGTTACTTTTAGCTGAAGTTACAGTAAGTGCTGCTCTGCAAAATAGCCATCAGGCATCAGGATGAGCTGTTCATATTGCAACAAAATATTACTATAGTCTTTACAAACAACAGAAACCATCACAAGCCCACAGAAATAGGCATCAAAGCTATAATTGTGAGTTCTGAGTCCTCAGTGGTACCGTATGTTTTAGTACTCCTGGGTAAGCACACTCTACAGTCTGTTTAGAGAAAAAAAGAATCTACAATGAATCTACAGGGCATTGATTTTCATTTCCAAACTGTCTGTAGTGTGAATGGGTGTGTGAGTGTGTGTGCGATTGTGCCCTGTGATGGGTTTGCACCCTGTCCAGGGTGCCCCCCACCTTGTACCCCGAGTCCCCTGGGGCTCCCAGTGAGGATAAGCGGTACAGAAAATGGATGGAATTAAATTCTGTAAACTAACTGGGACTCTGGAAACAATTTTGTATCAGTGATTATGAAATCCTTAACTTTTTTTTTTTTGCTTGTTCATATTTAAGGTGAATCTATGTAAAATACGTGTTTATAGGTTTGAACGTTAACATTTAAAATGTAGATTTTCTTAGTTTGGCACTTGTGAGTCTAAAACAAAGAAATGGTTTCAGAAGAATCCCATGTGTCTATAGTACAGTCATGGCCTGAGCAAAGGTTTTCTCAGCGACTATTCAGGGTCATGTTTAGTGTTGACCAATGGAGTTCAAAAGTTATGTCAATATTTACACAGGGAAAGTTCCTCGTATTCAGAGTCGGGTTATGTAGCTGCTTAAATTGATTTCATGAATGCCACATTTAGATTAAAAAACGAAACAAAACCCTGTGTGTAGTTCATGCCTCCAATGTTGCCAGGTCTTTGAGTAGAAATGTCAGAGACTGGGTTTTTCAATAGCGTCTAGACCACCACCTTTAAAACACAAGTGTTTGCCCTTAAACCTGAAAGAATTTAGGATCGAAAATGCAGACTGAAGATGTATTTTTCTTCTTTGCTGTTAAATGTAATATTGGCAATATATTGCAGCATGAATAGTACTAGTAGTAATTAACACATTAATAACGGCAAATTTGGTTCCATTTAACAATATGCTTATTACCCTACTTATTCAGCAGCTTAAAATAACACATAGAACCAGCACATACAGTTAGAACAGCAAGGCCAATTCTCTTGTCCTCACTATACATTGAAAATATTTGGGTTTGAGATCAAAAGATGAAAATGAGACGACAGATCAGAATTTCAGCTTTCATTTCCTCATATTTACATATAGATTTGTTAAACAACTTCAAACATGACACGTTTTGTTTGAATCCACCCATTTTTTCAAGTGATCAAAAATACTGGAACATGTGACTGATAGGTGTTTCTTGTTGCCCAGGTGTGCCCTGTTAAATTGATCGTTTAAAGAAATAATAGCTCTGAATGTCTACTCTTGGTTTGAGCCATAGGTTTCACCTCTGAACCCTGCATTTGTTGTTAAAAAGGATAAACCAACATGAAGATCAGAGAGCTGTCTATGGGAGAAAAGCAAGCCATTTTGAAGCTGAGAAAAGAGGGACAAATCTATCAGAGGCATTGCATAAGCATTAGGCAAAGCAAAGACAACAATTTGGAATTTCATGAAAAAGAAAGAAACCACTGGTGTATTAACAACAGAGCGGACTGTATTATTTTGAAGTGCAGTGGTGAAAAGCATGAAGCTTAAGCAGTATCTACTTTTGAGAGTAAATACTGCTCTCATTTGAGTGAACAAAAATGACACATTACTGATTTTCATAAAATCCATGTTTATGTTTGATGCATGAATACTGAAGTACACAATGTCTGCTTTAAATCCTTACTATATGTGCTTAACTCAAATCTGAATACACCTTTATGAAAATATACTGCGAGGTACAACTACAGTCAGGTCCATAAATATTTGGACATTTTTGAACCATCTGTATTTAAAACCTCTGTATTTACTCTTGTTCAAATTGTACATGTACTAAGTAACAAATTGTGATTTTTAAAGATTTTATATATTACTTAACTTAATTTGTACTAAAGTACAAGTAAAATTACAGACTTAAAAATATACACATAAAAGTACAAGTACCCCCAGAAAACGACTTAACTACAGTAACGTGAGTAGTTGTAATTCGTTACTGGAAGACATCATTCATTTGAATAATGATTAGACAAAATATAAGCATGTTGTTCATGACTGTTTCCCTAAAAAAAAAAAAACTGTCAACAAACAGTTGAATGTTAATGTCAATTCACCACAGAAATATTACATTACAACCTCAGGGGACTATCAGCACTCCTTGCTTCCTCATGTTGTTGCTTCCAATGACATTAGCTAGTACAGTATCTTAGCCACAATCTTAGCCGTAATCCATCAGGAGGGTTTACCGAGTACTCAACAGGGAAAATCCTGTTCCATAGATAACTGCAAAACCGCTTTCAACAATATGTAAACATATAAACTGTTGCAGTTTATTTAATGATCACATACACAAATTATTTCCAGATGCTTGAAACATGCTAGAAGACTTTAAACAAACCCCCCTACTTTTTGGAGATGTTAAAATCATAACCATATTTATGCAGATATAGAAATGGACAGATTCACAGGGTTCAGAGCAAGAGAATGTTGTTGTACAACTCATGGCCTTATTCCAAAATAAGCATCTTTGCAAGGGGGAAGGTTGGACCTACTTTCTGAAGGCCAGAACTTTTTTTTTTGCATCTGGCTTAACATACTTTCAAAGCTTGAGCTTTATGTTTACATGGAAACTGAACACAGGAGAGTGTTTTCATCCTTCTTGGTTTTATAGTGCTGTATCTTTATAATAAGCAGCACTGTGTGTTGTTTTTTTACAAGCCCAATTCTAAAAAAGTTGGGACAGTATGGAAAATGCAAAAAACAAACAAACAAAAAGAGTCATTTGAAAATTCAGTTCACCCTGTACTATATTGAAAACACATTATTAACACATTATTTGATGTTTTACTTTGTGAATTTAATTTATTTTTGAAATATACACTCATTTCTAATCTGATGACTTTAAGACACTCCAAAAAAGTTGGGACTGTCGACTGTTTACCACTGTGTAACATCACCTTTTCTTTTAATAACACTTATTAAGCGTTTGGACGCTGAGTGAAGATGCCAGCTGGTTAAGTTTAGCAAACGGAATTTTCCCCCATTCATCCATTATGCATTTCTTCAAGTGCACAACTGTACAGGGCCTTCATTGCCTTATTTTGCGCTTCATAATACACCACACATTCTCAATCGGAGACCGGTCAGGATTGCAGGCAGGCCGTGCTAGCACCCGCACTCTCTGCTTACGCATCCATGGGCTTGTAATCCGGGTAGAATGTGGTTTGGTGTTGTCCTGTTCTGGATGGCAGCATATGTTGCTCCAAAATGTGTACATATCTTTCTGCATTAATGATGCCCTCACAGATGTGCAAGTTATCCATGCCATGGGCACTGACACGCCCCATACCATGACAGACGCTGGTTTTTGGACCTGATGCTGATAACAGCTTGGATGGTCCTTTTCCTCTTCGGCCCGGAGAACACGACGGCTGTTTTGTCCAAAAACTATTTGAAATGTTGACTCGTTAGACCACAAAACACGATTCCACTGTGCTACTGTCCATCTCAGATGAGACCGAGCCCAGAGAAGTCGGCGGTGCTTCTGGACAGTGTTGATGTACGGCTTCTGCTTTGCATAGTAAAGCCTTAACTTGCATCTGTGGATGCAGCGGCGAATGGTGTTGACTGACAAAAGGTTTACCAAAGTATTCCCGAGCCCATGTCAGGATATCCATTACAGACTCATGACGGGTTTTAAGACATCGAGGTTTGAGGGATCGGAGATCATTCAGAAGTGGTTTTCAGCCTTGCCCTTTACGCACCGAGATTTGTCCGGATTCCTTGAATCTTTTAATTATATTGTGCACTGTAGAAGGTGAAATGCCCAAAACCCTACTCATTTGTCTTTGGGGAATGTTGTTCTCGAAGTGTTGGATTATCCACTGACACATCTGTTGGCAGATTGGTGAGCCTCGACCCATCCTTGCTCTTGAAGGACTAGGCCTTTTTTGGAGGCTCATTATATACTATGATTAGACGATTGCATCACCTGTTTCACATCACCTTCTTACTTCAACTTGCCACATCGTTATTAGTCCTAAATTGCCCCAGCCCCACCCTTTTTAGCACATGTTGCACACATCAGTTTCAAAATAAACATTTATCTTCAAAAATTATACTCCGGCAGTGATTACATTTCTTATTTATTAAAGAAGAACATCATACTTTTTTTTTTTTATCCATTTATAGTTACATTTAATGTTGTGGAATGTCCATGAAACAAATCGGTTGTACTTGAGAGTTGCTTTGCTTATTATGAAAACAAACAAAAAAAGACAAATATGTACAGCAACGAAAAAGCCCTTTCTTATTCAGAACACCTTTTATTTAATTTCATTAGTCATATTTATAGCAAAATAAATATATTAAGATGTATTAAAATGAAATAAATACAAGCCATTTATAGGTGCAAAGGCTGCATTATTTATTACAATCTACTAGGAATGTTTTGAATGTAGCGTGACACAGAATGCACACGATTCGTTCCTCACTGTTGGCTGTTGTGTGTTTACTGTATCAGCTTACTTATGAAAGTGCTTAGTGTAAACTGTTTCATATTACCCTACAG
The DNA here is from genome assembly GCF_023375685.1 of Ictalurus furcatus. Lineage (NCBI taxonomy): Eukaryota > Metazoa > Chordata > Actinopteri > Siluriformes > Ictaluridae > Ictalurus > Ictalurus furcatus. The sequence goes on from NC_071258.1 coordinate 7,933,371, forward strand.
CTACAATAATTCTACACTATGTCTACTTTTTCTTTACATTTATTACTCAACGATTTGCAGTTGTGGTTTGTGTTGGACCTCCAGACCACGGACATCTCATAACTGCAAATTTTGCAAGACAGACTGTATTCATCTTTCCCTAACTGTTTCTGTAAATACAGATTGTCTCCTCTTCTGGTATTAGGCTGCATTCACAAGGACTTTTTGTGTCAATATGTTATACAATAAGCACCAAATCATATGTTTCAGAAACGGCTGATCTCCTTGGATTTTCACACACAACAATCTCTAGTGTCTACATGGAATCGTGCAAAAAAACAAAACAAACAAACAAAAAACCCTCCAGTTCTGTTGGCAGAAACACCTTAATGAAAGTGTTTACCAGAGAATAGCCAGGCTTCCAGAAAGGCTACTCAAATACCCACTCTTTACAACTGTGGTGAGAAGAAAAGCATCTCAGAAAGCACAACACATCGAAACTTGAAGAGGATGGGCTTCCACAGCAAAAAGAAAACACATCAGGTCCCACTTCTGTCAGCCTAGAACAAGAATCTGAGGCTACAGTGGGCACAGGCTCACTGAAACTAGACAGACTGTACATGTCTCCTGATCTTTTTCTAATCTTCAACTGGCCAGTTTCAGTGAACCTGAACTGGAGAGATGAATACCATTCTTCCAAAAGATATTCCCTCATTTAGTGTTTTGATAATGGTGGCGATACATAATATACACGATTTCATACGGATCAAATGAGTCAGTAAGTCTTTGTGCCCAGTGGATGGGGCAGAGTTATCCTGGAAGAGACCACTCCTACTAGGATAGAAATGTTTCATCATAGGATAAAGGCAATCAGTCAGGCAGAGTTTGTATTGATTAGCCGTGACTCTTCCATCTAAGCAGATAAGTGGAGCCAAACCATGCCAGCAAAACTAAATGCCCCCCCCCCCCAAGCATAACAGAGCACTGTTTTTTACTTCCATTTGCCGCACATCTGTATATGTCATTGTCCACCTCAAAGTATTTCCTCCGTAGCCATTGTAATATTTGAATTATGCTTTCGAACGCATAAAGCATGCTAGGAAATGCTTCGGCCTATTTTTTGGAGGAAGGAAAATGAAAGAAAGTGGTGTTTTGATATTGTTCTGAAAATCTAGTAAATGATGAATAACTATTCTGTCCATAGCTGCAGTGAAGCTTTTAAGCGTGTTTCTGTGCATGTTTCTTGGATGTGTTGTGTGCTATTTTTTTCCCTCTCTCATTAAGTATACATGGGAATTTACATTTTTAAGCCTCCATGTTTGAATGAGTTTACAACATTTCAGTGGCATATAATATCACATATTTTAAGCCAAAATATCCTTGTGAAAACAGCCTCAGTCTGTAAGTGTTAGCGCTGATTGTCTCTGAAGGCTTCAGAAAAGTCTGGAAGATTCATTCTGGTACTTCGATGTTGCCTGACTGACAGCTGTTAGGTATCGACTATTGAACGTTGATTAAATACTTATACTGGTTTGTAATTTTATCTCTTGGCCACTTGGACAGTGCTGCAGAAGCAGCAGAAGCTCAGTGGTGATTTTGCAGTCATGCTTATATTCAAGTTGTTGATAAGATACATTCATTGATAAGCTATAATACATTAGCATTACAATTCTAATGTAGCAAAAAAAGTTTTATATTTATACGCTTTTATGTTTAGCCTTATCACACAAAGTGCTTTAAGTTTTTCTATTTTTTCCATCTGCTGATGACTGATTGAGCACTGAAAGAGCATTTCTTGTCAAATATGAGAATCCGTACATTTCCAGAGGTGTTCATAATGGCACAGACTGATCATACCTTCAGAACTAAATAAGGAGCATATGATAAATATTTCATGAATCCTGGCGTTTTTTGTTGTTGTTGTGTTTTAGTGAGAAGATGCTGGTTACTTCATACGCAGCTGGTTCTCTATGAAGTAGTGGTTCAAATCTTAGTCTGAATCTCAAAAGAAAATGTTCTGGCAATATAGCTCCCAGGCGTCAGCGATGGACAGACGGATCGCTTTATGGAGTCGAAACAGAGAAACAGTCCTTTCTCTCAACGCTCGTTTCTCTCGGTTCTTCTGTGATGGTGGGCAGGTTTGGCGTGGTGGGCCCACTCCGTACCTCCCCTCGCACACTGAGACTGGAGATGGACCACACGTCACTCATTTCTGCCCAGAACAGGTTTAAGGAGGGTGGAGAGAAAAACCAGAGTGGGGTTATTCAGAGGACAGGAGAGGTGAAAGGTCACACCATTACAAGGGGGCATGCAGGGGAGGGGCAAGTTCCTGAGCCACTGAGAACACGCTCCATGGTGAATCTTCAGAGAAGAGAGGGTTCCAGCGAATACAGTGAACTTCAGGTGAATCTACGACACAGAAAGTGATTCAGCTCATAGCAAAGCAGGCGTGTGCATGCAGGCCAAGGGGATCATACTTACACCACAAAAACATTTTTGTGAGTTGGCTGTTTTGCATTTTATTTTGTCTCTTGGGAAAATATACAATGTTCATGTTGGATTTCAAAAGAGTAAATAGTGCTACAAATACCTACACTACATGGCCAAAAGTTTGTGGACACCTGACCATCACACCTATATGTGCTATATGGACATCCCATTCCAGATTTAGTCCCTCATTTACTGTTATAACAACCTCCACTCTTCTGGGAAGGCTTTCCATTAGATTTTGGAACGTGGCTGTGGGGATTTGTGTCTATTCAGCCACGAGAGCATTAATGAGGTCAGGCACTGATGTTGGGCATTCCAGTTCATCCCAAAGGTGTTCAGTGGGGTTGAGGTCAGGGCTCTGTAAAGGGGACCCGAGTTCTTCTACACCGACCTTGCTTGAACAGGTTTTGGTCTCTTAGTTCCAGTGAAAGGTAATTGTAATGCTACAGCATACAAAGGCATCCCATACAATTGTGTGCTTCCAGCTTTGTGACAACAGTTTGGGGAAGAACCATAAATGGATGTGATAGTCAGGTGTCCACAAATCTTTGGCTGTATAGTGTATACTGACATCTTTTTTCCAAATATTATGGCGCATTTGATAATGATATTAAAGTCTTGAACTACTGTTACATATTCTTAGCTAGTTTTATGATTTGAATTACAGGTAAAGAGAAATAATAATAAATAAATAAAAACCTTTGTGAAAATATTTGTCTAGTTTCCTTAATAGAATAAATTGATTGAAGCCAGTCCGACTGAAATTTCAAACCAAAAAAGTGGCTAAATATTGATGAGTAATTCTTAAAAAGAAGAATAACCGGCATCTATTTTTTGCATATGAATCACACCGCATTTCAAGTTACAGATTTTAAAAGATTTTTTAAAAAAAAGGATAAAAAAATAGTTGAAGGGGCATCCAACTAATATTAAGATGCAGATTGTTTTTCTCCCTAAAGACTTTGGAGGCTATTTAATGGAGACCATTTAAGGTATGTTAAAAACACAAACAAGTTGTCTGAACACTGGGCTGACAGAACACTGACCCAATCTTAACTGTTTGATATACTCTGACTGGACTCACAAATTTCTTGACCTTTTAATAATATGAAATGAAACACCAAATTCTGAGTTTCAACATCTGCTACAGCAGTGGTCACCACCCTTGTTCCTGGAGATCTACCTTCCTGAAGACTTTAGCTCCAACTATAATCGTGCCCAGCTGACCATTTAATCATTCCTTAAGTTCTTGATCACCTAAAACAAGTGTGTTAGATGAAACCTGCAGGAAAGTAAATCTCCAGGAACAGGGTTGGTGACCACTGTGTTAAAGGAAGGAACACATTTCCATTACATCATCCATTTACTGCTTCCATTAGTTAATTCACCTTAATTCAGTTGAACTGATTTTCCCCCCTTGTGTTTATAAAAAGATGCTACGTTATACTGAAAGCATTAAAAACATCTAAGCCAAATTGTGCATTCATAGATGTGTGTGGCACATGCCGATGGGAGGTGATTAAGGAATGCAGTAAGACCTGAGTCATGCTGTTCTTACAGATAGGGACACTCACCAGTTCTAAATTTGCTGTACAGGCCATTCTCGTGCACTTGCTTGCTGTCTGACCAGAATGGCAAGCCTCGTTCTCGCCACCTTCAAGAGAAAAGGTTGATAAGAAAGCTCTTTATCATTCTCTATAATGTCTCATACGAAGTACAAAGAACAGCAATAAAACAGATGTACGCATTCTAACACTGCTAACACCGTTAGCTGGCTTAAATGTTCAGGTAAATAACTGGGAAGTAATTAAGGATCCAAACTAACCAGTGGAATATGAAAATAGCTGTGATGAGGATGGCAGACACAACGTCTGTTAGAATCCACATCAGACTGTACTCGTGTGGGGTCTGCATCAGAGAGAAAGTTCGAAAGCACAAAAGGTAAAACTCTGAGAAAGAGACTGACATTATGTCTGACACTTCAAAGATGTAAGAAGAACAAATATGCAGGCCACTACACTGGTGTTAGTGCACTGTTTTAAAGAAAGAGTACAAAAATAAAATCAAGTTAATTGTAGTCATGTCTGGTGTGAAAAATTTGCTACTTTGGTGTTTGAGCTACAAGGTCAATGTAGCATACAAGTAAGTTTGTATTAAATAAATCAAGCCATCCGTCCATTTTTTGTACCGCTTATCCTACACAGGGTTGAGGGGAGCCTGGAGCCTATCCCAGGGAACTCGGTGCACAAGCCCGTCACACCCTGGACGGGGTGCTAACCCATCGCAGGGCACAATCACACACCCGTTCACACACTATAGACAATGTGGAAATGCCAATCAGCCTACAATGCATGTCTTTTGACTGGGGGAGGAAACCGGAGTACCCAGAGGAAACCCCTGGAGCACGGGGAGAACATGTAAACTCTATGCACACAGGGTGGAGGCAGGACTTGAACTCCCAACCCTGGAGATGCGAGGCAAATGTGCTAACCACTAAACCACTGTGCCTTATTAAATAAATATATAATTAAATATATATATCATCTGAATCCCTTTTAGGACAATTCTGCTTTCAAACTTGGGCTGTGCCTTATCCTCAAGTCTGAAGAGTGTGTGTATTGTTCCCAAAGTTGACTTGGGCCTCAAGATGGCCGCTACAACTGTTTTTAGCTTTGCTTCTCTTATTTGTTTCTGTAAACTACATTAGCCGAATACCTCCAGTGAAAAACTAAAGAAATGTTCACACAACAACATGTCTTTGCTGATAGACCACATATGAGGTCACGGGACAATTACACACAATGTTCCTAAGTAACCTTTTAATCACATGTGCATGTAGGCCAGTGCAGCATCTCTCACCATGAGGAATATGGGCTTGTGGAGGACCTTGAGGAGGTGCGGTGCATTGGTGGTGACTGAATGAACTCCAGCACACCAGGCCAGAGAGAACAGCCACGGCTGACTGATCACATACAGGTTAGTGCTGATGTTCACAGAGGCATATTTACTGAGGAAAGACACACATATGGAAAGAAATGACATCATATTTGAATGATGGGTTAATTATTGCAGTCCTAAGCCTCGAAATGAGTGTTGTTTCTTTTCTTTTCCATAGTATAAATCACACTGGAGTAGATGCAGAACTCAACTTGTGCATCACTCTGTTGTCTAAGTTTGATGTTTGATGATCTCTGCTTGCTAACACTACAGCACTGGTGTTTGCTAATGTGATAATTATTAAAGCTTATTATTTCACGTTATACCACAGTGCTGTTGAATGCTTGATTCCGAGTGGTCCGAAGGTGTTGATTAATTTCTCTAACATCAGCTCTGACAGTAGTGCAAACTGTAATTCAATTCACACATTTATATCAATGTGCTAGTTCTTATACATTATGGTTTCTATGGTAACGACTTACACAGTATGGCAAACTGGTTAAAGAATGTTATTTAACGAAGGAAAATGTGTAACTGTTGATATAGTGTAGTGAAGACTGATAGTTAAGAGACCAATAAAGGACAAGAAACTGTGTTCAGTGCAAATGCTACCGTGGTCTGTGTTTAATAATGTCCCCAGAGACAGACACGGCAAAATGAACATTCATACCAAAACATTGCTCATAGTATACAGGGGCCAAATTTATGAAGACGACTGATATCTTGAATCTCTGTAGTGCCATTTCTCAGCATAAGCTTTCATCCAAATTGGAACAGAGAACAATCTGTAATGCCAGTGTAATTTCCACACTGTGTGAGCAACAGTTCAGCATCAAATTTCCATGTTTAAGTGCTCTCGACTGTCAAAGAACCGTTCATGTAATACAAAAAAGCCAAAATCACACTACTCTCTCAGGTTCCCGATCTCTTTCCCAGTCTCTCTCTACTTTATAGCAATTACAACCTTATTATATAGTCTTTCACACTTTGAACTCCACTTCTACTTTTACTTTTCATATAGCTCCTCTTCTCGACATCTTCATCATGGCTTTGAATAAATTACTAACAACAAAGTGGTTTATAATATGGATGTGCCTAGTTAAGACTACGGATGCAGTGTTACCTATGCCACGCTCAGGTACTCATACTCTTAAAAATACTTGGATACCGACATTCCATACCACGTTATACCATGTGACATAAGCCTAGAGTACTTTTCCGCACTAAAAAAAACAGACGAACAAAACGACAGTGATCTGTGCTCTGTGAAAATATCAAGAGGAGGTACTACAGCATCCTCCTGAATCGAGGGTGTGTAACTCGATAAAAGATCTTAAAACATGAAACTCAGTACAAAAGGTTCACTGCTAGCAGCGCATGGCAGCAACCAACTGTGCAGCAAATGTTAGTTAGGTTAGAACAAAATGTATAGATCAACCTCTTCTCCACTGCAACCCTACTTGATCCAAGGTACCTAATATAGCTAGTCATTTAAAATCAACTAGATGACGTTAAAAAAAAGAGTGTGGATGCACGTGTGTGCTTTTGCATGGACGCTATTGAAACCAGGGAAAAATAAATATACTTGATCTGCTCCTGGGACATAGAGCTGTAGTGCAGATTGAGGCGGACGATGTTGTTCTCCTGCAGCTCCTCGATGGATGCTCGGCTCCCGGAAGTCTGCTGCAGCTCTGGGTCCAGCTCCTGCACCAGGTCCCTCTGATCTGCTGGAAGCCACAGCACCTACAAACACACACACACAAACAAAGATGGAGGAAATATCAGTAAAAGACTCCTGATATTACTTAAGGGGCCAAATAACACACAACAGCCAAGTGTGAAAAGAAAGAAAAACATCAAGCACACAATTAATGTTTTAAGGAGGTCACTATCTCTGCTCTATGAAGATCTGACACATGAATCAGACAGATTTATTTCTACTACAAATACACCCAGATTACTTTTTCATTTTCTCCATTCATGTGACCCTTCAGTGGATTGTCTAGAGGAGTTACATACCCTCTGATGTCTCTCTATAACTGATGGTAAATGTCTGGTGCATCTTTCTTCTAGTCCATCCATTTCTCTCATTCACTAATATTATATTATTCTCCATTCGAACCTAAACAAAATGTTAAGAGTGCAAACTTCATGCTTTATAACATAAAGTAGGTGTCACATACTTGACGTAATGGAGGTTAGGACAGTGGAGACATGGAAGTGCAGATAAGAGCTTTTAATAAAGTGAGGCAGGCAGACAAATCCAAATCATGAGACAATAGCGTGGTCAAAAACAGGCAAAGGGTCAGGCGATCTGAAAACAGGCATCAACGAGGCAAGGCAATAATCGAGAACGAGGAACAAGAAACAAGATCAAAGAACCCGAATCAAAACGAGGAACAGGGTACAAACGCTTGGTGTGGTGATAACACTCAATACTTCGCAAAGAGTGTATGCCTCGAAAGTCCTTTAAAACTATGGTGTGATGTGTGTGAGATTGGATGCAGGTGTGCGTGATTAGAATGAATGAGTGTTCTGGGAATTGCGGTCCATGGCGGTCATGTTTGTAGGCCGCAGTGCAGGATGGGAAATGTAATAACTGGTTTGCTGTGATATGACAGTGGGTCTGTGCGATTAATCGAATTTTCAATTTCGATTATGGCCTCTGATGATTATGAAAACAAAATAATCGAGATAAAACTATTACTGTGCCGCATTCCGTTTCGCCATGTTCTCGTTTTGACTTTTTAAAAACCGTGCACCATTGTTCTTTACAGCGGTGCGCTTTCACCCCTCCCTAAAAGGCCAAGCTCACTCCCCGCCAGGCTGTGGCATTTTTAGTTCAGCTCGAGCCAAGATGACAAATAGAGAGCCTTTGGTCGACAAGAAAGATAAAACCATTTCAGCCGTTTGGAAACAATTTGGTTTCATGGAGTCCGATGGGGAACAAAAAGAAATAGCGTTTGGTATCACTGGAAAGCTCATTTCCTCTAGCGTCATGACAGCTGGTCTAAATACGGTCATTTCCTTTCTAGAGCTCATGCAGAAACTACAGGCTAATCTAAACCAGGAGACAGAATGTCATTGGCTAAGGAAGTTTAAAGTTCATTTCCGGTGATGCCATTCGCCGAAATGCGTCACGTGATGTGCTCCGCTAGCTTTGTTTAACTTATTCAATTAAACAAGTTGATTTCATTTAGTTTTACATATTTTTTTCAGTTTAATTATATTCAAGGAAATCCACTGTTGAAAATACAATAAAAACTTAGTTGTTTTTTTTTAAAGTTCAATAAGTGCATGATGTTTCCAAAGTCAATGAGTAATCGTGTTTGATAATCGTGATCTCAATATTGAACAAAATAAACATAACTAGGATTTTTGCCATAATTGACAATCCCTAACAGAAAGACTTCGTTACCTGGCTAGAGTTGATAACGGATTCGTTATGGATGACCTCCAGGGTTCGGGTGATCCATGTGTTCCGGTATGGGTGACCTGGAGGTGGCCGACGGAGGTCAAAGATCACCAAACTCCTGTGCTGTGCAGCTAAGTCCAAAAACTCTTTCAGTGTGGGCACTGTCTGGTTCTCCACCTGGGCTCGATCATCTGGGTCCAAAGATGATGCTGTGCCAAATGGATCCCTCTGGAAAAGAAGTCAGAGCGAAAAAACAAAACAAAACGTGATTGTGGATGTTGTTACCCACAATTACATTCCAGGACTCATTCTATATAAACTTTTACCACAACCTACCCCACTGAACCCTCCTCTAAATCAGTCACGTACTGGCTGTTGTCGTGTCTCACTCAGTATTTTCTCGACACTGTAAATTCAAGTGAATGCCTGATACCACCTGGCAGACACTATTTTTCTATTTATCAGCATAATTCTTTTAATCTGTATTGATGTTCCTTTGAGGGGTTCATAGGAATTTTCACAATAATTAGGTGGCTGTTCTCCAGAGCATATTTGATACAGGATGCAATAAGTGTGAACTGCTAAAAATACCTTCTAACATGCAAATATATTTAAGAAAGCTCTTGTACATAGTTGAGGCTAAAAGTTTACATACACCCAGTGTAAAGACATCCAAACTCAAATTTCCAAAATTCATTTCATGTTACCATGCAACATTATAAGGTTACCATGACTTGTTAAGGTTAATTGACTTAACCTGTGTTAAGTCAATTGGGGTATCTACTTTATTTCCATAAGAGGCTGTTTCAAATAATAGCTGAGTAGAAGCTATTTACTATGTCAGATTTTCAGTGGGTCGAAAGCTTACAAAAGCTGGTGTAACTCTGTCTCATTTGTAAGCCTTCTTTCTCAGACACACTATTTCAGTTCAGTCACACATTTTCCATGGAATTCGGGTCAGTGCTTTCTGATAGCCTCTCCAATACCTGCACTTTGTTGTCTTTAGGCCATTTTGTTACACCTCTGGAGGTATTCTTAGGACCATTATCCTGCTGGAAGACCCAGTTGCTACCCAGTTTTAACTTTCTGGCTAATGTTTTGAGGTTTTGCTTCAGTATTTATATATTATCCTCCTTTCACATAATGCCATCTATTTTTGGAGTGCACCAGCCCCTTTTCCAGCAAAACACCGACACACAATTCTGCCACTCCCATACTTCACAGTTGGATGGTGTTCTTCAGATTAAAAGCCTCACCCTCCATACATAGCACTGATCAGTGTAGCCAAACAGCTAGATTTTTGTTTCATCTGGCCAGAGAACGTTCCTCCAAATGGCTAGATCTTCATTCTGGTGATGACCTGCAAACTTTAATCTGGCTTTTTTTATGGTACTGTAGTTGTGGAGTAGGGGATTTTTCCTTGCGTTACAGCCTTTGAGGCCATGGTGACGTGGGGTTCAGTTGAACCCTTCAGACCAATTCTGCATTCTTGCTTTCTATTGGCTCACAGGACCAAGGCTGAGAGGACAAGGTTCAACTAGACAGAGTCAGTGTGAAGCAAATGTAACCACCTACAGAAGCAAATGGGAGAAAAAGCAGCGTGTGTCTCCTGTAGCAAGGGGACAAAAATCGTCATGCATAGCGTTGCTGCCCATGTCATTATTTTTGTGATTAAGCAATAACTAAAGAGGTGGAAATTTCCACATTCTCACCTGCAGGAACCAGGCTCCAGCATTGAGCATCTCCAGCTCGGCCCAGGTGAACATGGCTGCTGGAGTGTTAGTTCGGTTGGAAAACACCTTGCGTACGTCAGTTGTTCTCCTCAGTGTGCTGTCGTGCATGAGGAATGGGACACCGTCATAGCTGCCAGAAGGAAACACTTGGGTTTATTGTGATTCTGTTTGCCGTGAACAGTGTGAAATAGGCAGAGCAACTACGCAGACAGAATAATGTTGACATCCCAAATGGCCTTACTAATTATGTTCACCACATTTGTGTATTATAGAAACTCTGGCCACAATCCAATATCTGTGCTTTGATTAAATTATTGCCAACATGTCTACTCGCCTCTTACCGAGATGCTGCAGTAATCTCTAGAGTAAGATGTCCTTGTTTGAATATTGGGAAAATTCCCTCCTGGTCAGGTCAAACTGAAAGACTACAACCTCTGTTGTTTGTTTTTTTTTTTTGCTAGCTGATTCACTAGCTTATTCAAGGGGAAACCATAGATTTAAAGTAGGGCAGGCTGCGAAACTGAATGTCTTGTTTAAATTGGAAAGCATGAATTTCTCTAGTGACCGAACCTGACTCCACAAATGAGAACGTTTGATTTGCTAATAATTATTTGAATTTGGATTTCCCAACGATTGTATTTGTGTATCTGTGACAGTAATGTAATTTTTTTCATGTAAATTACACGTAACTTTTTATGTGCATGCAGCACAGATGACATGGGTCACCCCTGACTTTGTTAAGTAACATCATCGCCACCTACTTCTCAGCCATGCTAACGAGAACACCATAGGGGACTCCTACAGGCACCGTGGGCCTGTCTACAGGATTAGCTGGCAGATAATGAGCTCATTTGCTTGTCATGGAAGGACGGAGGTGGCTCCAGGAAGCTACCTGCGTCTGATCTCTATTTATAGAGGCCACCTGGTTGGCGTGACCCTCTGTCCAGCGGAAAGATCTGATCAATGAGCAGCTCATTAAAGGCTATGGCTCTGACGTGTCAAGGATCAGAGAATGGATTGCATGGATGGATGTTGTGTCCTAGAGGGACGGGAGATGTAATCAGGTGTAATGAGGAGGTGAAAACAGGAGGTCAGGCTGTTCACTCACAGTTTGAAATAGTGACAGTGATGGATAATGGAGTGAGTGGGAGGAGAGAGAGCGAGAGAGAGAGAAATAAAAAGACAGACAGTGAAAGTGAGACAGACAGAGATAGAGATTGTGCTTTCCTAATCTTGAAAAAAAAGAATGAGAGATAGAAATACAGAAATAAAGAAAGAAAGCCAGAGACAAAGAGACAGAGAACCTGTCCTCAGGTACCAGTGACAGCTGAAAGAGAGACAAAGAGGTGCATAGAGAGACTGTCCTCATTTGATATACAACACAAAGAGAGGGGGAAAAAAAGAAAAATAGAGAAAGACAAAGAAACAGGTGCTGAGATTGTCATTACCTAATAAAGACATTAGAAAAAGAGAAAGGAGAATAGAAACAGAGAAAAAGAACAGCAGAGACGAGAGAGAGATTATCCTAATTTAATAGTGACATGACAGGGAAGTTGTGTTCAGTACAATAGTTAAATCAGATAGAGGGAAGTGGGGTAAACGGAAGACGTCAATACTGTGTCCATTTAGTCTTTCTCTCACCTGGGGTGAGAGAAACAGACAACAGACAGGAAAGGAAATACAGAGGTGAGAGACTGAGCACTCTTATTAGGGACAGTGGCTGAAGGAGGAATAGAAAGACATACAGGAAGGAAGTGTGACAGAGAGAGAGACCCAGCTCACCTAATAGTGACATCAGTCTCTAGGCCCTCTCCTCCAGCCTCCACAGCTTTCTGGAAAGACAGCTGTGTGTTCTCTGGTGCGACCTGTATGCATGAACACAGATACATTTCAACTTTTTCTCTGACAGGGACAATGGGACAAAAAAATTCAGACAATCTAAAATGGTTCTTACTGAAGTAAAATAAACATTACACAATGGTCTGTGGACTGTGTATTGATGGTGACTTTACCATGGGAGCTCCTCTGTGCCCGATGAGGATGGGTGCTGGACCCAGTGTGCCCTCTTCTTTAATGCAGGGGGAATACATGCCCAGAGGGACCAGGTACAAGGCAAAGAGCACAGCCAGGTATGAGCCCAGGATGGCCACCTGCCTCACTGCAAGACAAAAGCGACAAGGTTGAATGGTTTTGAGAAACTCACGCTTGTACATGCCTGTGTATTCTCAAATGGGCAGAATTCTCTCATAATGCTGTCTTTAGAAAGCCTGGCAACTACTAGGTTTTTTTTTTGTTAACCATTTAAAAACTTTGGCATATGCAGGGGTTTTCAGTCCAGAAAGGGACCTGATTTCACTTGTTTAGTCAGTTCATCTTAGTCTTCAATCAACTATCAAGCATCCAGTTTGGCTGTAATGGAAACCTGCAGCCACACTGGCCCTTTGCAGATAACATTGAAGACCTCTAGGCTGGTGTTTATATTGTTTGACATTTTCCTGCCCAAGGGACCAATTTGACATGGGACATCTGCTGCCTTTATTCTTCTTTTGAAGACAACCAGTGACTCAGCTGTTCGGACAGCCAGATGATGTTTGTTCCACCACCTGGGTTCCAGGACAAAGAAGAGCATTGATGCATGTCTTGTACCCTGAGAGATGGTGGGAACAATTGAGCAATGCTAGAAGTTCAGAGGGAGTATGGTGCAGATTAGGGTGTGATAATATGTGATTGGCAGTGGTGGCTCAGTGGTTAAAGGCTCTGGGTTACTGATCAGAAGGTCAGGAGTTCAAGCTACCACTGTTGGGCCCTTGAGCAAGGCCCTTAACCCTAAATTGCCCAGTTGAATAAATGAGATGTGATTGGCTGCTTGCTTCTGTAGATTATGCACGGTTTTAGATAGCTAGCTAGCACTGAATTTTAGATTCCATTATGCAGGGGTTGTTAACTGGCCGATTGATGTAGACCCAGCAAAGTATTTCAGTAGAAACAAAGCATTTGAGATTGAAAAAATGCTATAGCAGAGCCAATCAGTGTATGAAAAAACCCCACCTGGTCTTATTTCCAGCCATAAAGTAATCACGAATGGCTAAGCATTAAAAAAACGAAATGTTGTCACCATTCAGTCATGTTAATTGCTTATCTACAACTAACCATTCCGGAAAAACAAAGTTCTGCAAATATGCAAAGTGGTATAAAGGAACCTGTGGGTTCTCAGAAACGCACAGCTGGACTGACAGTAATGCCTTCTTAGTGTCATTAAATTATAATCAGACATGACTTTTTGAAGCCTTAGGAAGAAATGAAAGTCATAAAAAGAAAATGAAAGTTTGGGGGCACAATTTAGCTAATACTACCACTAGGAAATCTAGACCTGTATATGAGAAGCTTCCTTCTTTACAGATTAAATGAGGTGCAAGGTAAAGTTATTTATTACCAAAAACTGGGGACCTGCATGTTTGTTTGGCCGCGTTATACACTAACATACCATGAGTAGATGGAACACAAAACACTGCCACAGTAAGCCCTTATATTCACTTACTGTAGTTTAAAAGCATTATGATGGATAATGAATCCAACTAGATCTAAACAACATGTTTGGAGTAAACCAGGCACTTAAGTAATCAGAACCAACATTTATTGTATACTTCAAAACCTAACTGATTTACCCAGTACCTGTTCTTGGGCTTTCTGCAGAAATCACTGTGGTCTTAAAGCATATATAATTGGGCAGAGCAAAATGCTCATAAATACAATAAGTGGATCACTGCCCAAGTCAATATAATCCTATTGCTGCAATATAATCCATTTATAAGTCTTAGAACTGGCACAAATTTGGCCATTATACAATAAAGAAAAACAAGATTGTACCTGGGTTTATGTCTCTGGTATATGAGAACAGCAGTGCTGCCTATAAAGCTGCTAACAGTCAAGACAGTGAACGTCATCGAAGGCTGTTATGCTGTAGATCATATTAACTGCAATAAAGGGTTCAAACTGAAGTAAAGTGGGCATTTTACCACGTCTGTCTGGAAGGACTGCAATGTCCTTGGCTGTAAATATCATGATAAATGAGACATAACTTTCTGCAAGTGAAAAGAACTGAATGCATCTTTTAAATTAAAGCCGACTTGATTTCTCCGGGGTAGCTGAAGATGTCTGCGTGTCGTCGTAGAGTAAGAGAGAGAAAGCATACGGGAGAGGCAGAGAGGGAGGGAGAGAAAGATGTCAGTGTATTCTATGAACAATAGAGCCGGTGTGTCCGGGGATGAGCGTCTGACACGGCCGGTGCGAAAGAGTGCGAGCCGAGCCGTGACCCTCACGCACGTCATTCCTGCTTTTTCTCTCTCTATCGTTAATCATCCCCTCATCAAGGCCACAATGAGAGCCCCAGACATGACTCAGCCTCACAGTGCACATGACAACCAGAGACAGAGGGATGACAGAAAGAGTGAGAGGAATACAAAAGGGGAGAAGGAAAAATGAAAAAGCCACAAAAGTGAAGTTCCGCCTGTGAAGGACAGCTAATGCGTCATACAACACTGCACTGTACAGATACATAAATTAAAAAAACAGGTAGGAAAAGCTGAATAGGAAGAACCGACACACTACCATTAATTGGATTCATTAAATATTGCATGGAGAAATAAATTATTAATAAAGATCATATAACAACAGAGAAAAGGCTTGATATGATCTGTAAAGGTATGATTATTAATTTGCGCCCAAATACATTACAGTCTATGTGATTATTATATTATATGATGATATTTTTAGCCATGGGAATTGATGTCATGAAAATGTTTTAGTTCTAAACCACTAATAACTGTCTTGGAGTCTATTTGGAACCAATACAATCAAGGATGGAGCTACTATTGACAAAATGATGAAATCTTTCACAAACCTGGTCAAAAACTCCTTATGAAACTTAAAGAGCACCTATTATTATTATTATTATTATTATTATTATGCCTCCACCACTGAGTGGTGTTCCACTGACAGGCTTACATTTTTGGGTTGTCCACGTGTCCGTCTGTCCATCAATCCAAGATTATCGTTAGCACGATATCTCAAGAACGTGTGGCTGAATGTTTGTAGGATTTATAGTGAATTATCATTATACCAAGCAGATGAACTGATTAGTCTTTGACTTCTTCTTCTTCTAAATATTATATAACTATATTAGCTCCAGATGTGTTGTAAAGTCTATAAAAATGCATCTCTAGCTCCAGACTACATTTACATTTTACATTCATTCATTTAGCAGATGCTGTTATCCAAAACGACTTACAAATGAGAAAATACAAGCAAAGCGATATACCAAGCGAACAATACAAGTAGTGCTACCATGCAAGATTTACAATTGAGTTCTAGAGAAGCAAAGTGTGCAGAGTAGAGGTGTAAGAGCCAGAGTAAGTTTTTTTTTTTTTAAGGATAATGTGGGGTTGGCATTTTAGGGGTTAGTTATGTGCTCACAGAAGGGGTGGGTCTTTAGCTGTTTTTTAAAGATAGTGACAAATTCTGCAGACTAACAAAACAAGCAACCAAAACTCTAAAGACACAGAAACTGTTGCTGGTAAATCACAATTACTGAGGTTAACAACACTCACCTCTTTTATTCATTCGAAAGAAGTGTAAGGCTATTGGCCAAGACAGGAGAGCCATGAGTGAGACTCCACCCACATGCAGAAAAGGTGCTGTGACCTACAGACAATTTATGAATTGAAATGAAACAAATGTATGAATAAAATCATTATGTTAATGGAACTGCTATTTTAATCTGACACTTTTACAATAAACTGATGTGTATTTCAAATGTCATTCAGAATAATGACAGGTTTAGACTGAGCAACCTGAAAGGACAGGAGGAGGGTCTGCCACTCTTTGCTCCATAGATCCGAGAGTACAGCTGTGGCACTGACAGAGAATGTCAGGGTCACCAGAATACCAATCTGCACAACATAAAAAACAACAGAGATAAACAACGATATGCAATAAATCAGGTCTTACGTCTCAGTACTAGAGATTTAACGTTGAGGCTATGGTTGGTTCTGATTTTTACAAGTGTTTAGGGAAAGTGTTTACTTTGTGGCTCCAGTGCAGATAAAGTCTCTGTCCTTCAGAGAGAAGACACACCGCTAAGACCTGCCAATGAGTAAAGTTAATGAATTAAATACACTAAAAAAAAAAAACACCACATAGTTTATATTTAGTACTGCAGTTCTACAGTCTCACCAGCAGGAGGGCGATGTAGGTGAAAAGTGACGCCGCCACCACCAGCAGCACCACTGACCAGGGAAACCAGAAGCCCATATTCCCAAAGTTAAACCTGAGGGCAGAGGAAATCATAAAAAAATAATAATAATAAAAAGTAAAGTTTTATAGCCCCTACCAAATGTTCATAATTACTGTAAGCCAAAGACTTTCGTGCTCACTTAGCCTCTTTATACCTGAGGGAAATTGCATCTAGTTAGAACTTTTGCACTTTAAATACATTATTTTAGTGTAGTAGTGTATGTGTGGTAATAATGAGTAATTCTATCCTGAGTGTTTCTAAATGGTGAAAGGAATGAATGTGAGCAGAATGACTGCACTGCGAATGACAAAAATGATCTACATGTAGTAGTAATATGTTAGGCAAGCTGTATTTTTAAAATTATATATACAGTCCCCTCCGAACGTATTGAAACAGCAAGGCCAATTCTACTGTTTTCTCTATACATTGAACAGTCCATGCAAGATTTCACAGTTTTTTTGTGATTGTTGTGGCCAAAAATGCTTGATTTTGGTGTGTCTTTTTAAAAAAAAAAAAAAAAAATTGTGCTTTTTTTGTGGAAAACTACTTGAATTGGCAAAATTGCAATTGCACAAAATTGTTTTGCACGGTCTTTCGCAGTGATGTCTCTTTGTAAATGAGACCTTTTAGCTGTACTCATGTTCGACACACATGAATCGGAGAGGCTTTTTCTGAATGAGCGTTGTGATGACGTCACATGACAGGTCTTCGCTCAAATCTGCGGCAATTTTGAAAAATTGCAAGCTCCTGTGAATACTGAGGAGTTTTCTTGATTTTGCATAAATTTCTGCGATCGCAAAATCCTCGAGGTACTGATTGAAGAAATTGATGTTTGGATCAAAAAATTAATATGAGACAACAGATCAGAATTTCAGCTTTCATTCTTGATATTTACAACTTTGCCATCACAATACTTTCTGAGGGGACTGTAATTAACCAATTTTTATAACACTCATATTATTTACTCTTTAGCACATGCACAGTTTCTGACAAAGTAACAGTGGGTCAGTAAAATTACATCATGTACATAATACAGCAACATACCGCACAGTGTAAATAAACTGCTATGAAAACAGTTTGGTCATTCCTATTGTACATGTTTTTCTAGCACTTGCGATGTTCAAAAGTTGCACAGTGCCCTCCACGAATATTGGCACCCTTGGTAAATATGATGAAATAAATATGAAAAATTATTTTTATTGTTTAACCTTTTGTTAAAAAAAATCACAAAAATACTCTGCTTTCATGGATATAAAACAATTGCAAACACAACACAGGTTTATATATAAAAAAAAGTCTTTGTTAAATATAGGTGTGCAACAGTTATTGGCATCCCTATGAATTCATATGAGAAAAATATATTTGAAGTATATTCCCATTGATGTTTTACATTTTTTAGTACACCTGGGTGTCTAGGACAGGAAATTGTTCAACCATGACTTCCTGTTCCTGTTTCTACAAGGTAACACATAGGCCAAATTCCCTTAGTCATTCATAACAATGGGTAAGACCAAGGAATATAGCTGTGATGTGCGGCAAAAGGTTGTTGAGCTTCACAAAATGGGAAGTGGCTATAAGAAAATAGCACAAGCATTGAAAATGCCCATTTCCACCATCAGGATAATAATTAAGAAGTTCCAGTCAAGTGGAAATGTTATGAATCAACCTGGAATTGGACGTGTATCTATACTGTCTCAACGCACTGTGAGGAGGATGGTTCAAGTGGCCAAAAAATCTCCAAGGACCACAGCTGGAGAATTGCAGAAGTTAGTTCGTCTTGGGGTCAGAAAGTCTCCAAAACTACAATCTGAAGTCACCTACATCACCACAAGTTGTTTGGAAGGTTTTCAAGAAAAAAGCCTCTACACTGATCCAAAAACAACTCAAGCATCTTGAGTTTGCCAGACACTACTGGAACTTCAAATGGGATCGGGGTCGATGGTCAGATGAAACCAAAATAGAGCTTTTTGGCAATAAACACTAGAGGTGGTTTTGGTACACACAGAGAGGTAGCCATATGGAAAAGTACCTCATGCCCACGGTTAAATATGGTGGTGGCTCTTTAATGTTTTGGGGCTGTTTTTCTGCCAGAGGACCTGAACATTTTGTTAGGATACATGGCATCATGCACTCAAATATCAAATATCAACAGAGACAAAAAGAATTTCAAAGAGCAAAAGCCTCTATCCTGAAGACTGTCCGGTGTCAGAAAACTTAAAGAAACAGACTTTTACAAAGCGCTGACACTGGAGACTAATGCTAATTCTCCTCACAGAAAGCATCACCATATCAACAATTACATTTTAAAATTTGTTTACGGGGTGTCTCTGTGTAAGTTGTTACTATAGAAAAGACACTGTATTAGAATGAGCCCATTAATATAAACTTTCTATATTAATATATTAACTTTTAATTTCTATATCGCAGCTTTACTTACCAATCAAAATCATCGTAGTCATTCTGAGCCTGACTCCAGAAATACAGGAACACCAGTGTCAGGAAAAATGTGATGAGGAGGAGGAGAAAACTAGCACACTCCAACTGAAGTAATCAGGGATAACACACAGACAAACAGCTTTCAGCAATGACAGCATAATCATTCAATGGACAGTACTGTGCAAAAGTCTTAGGCACCCTATTTTTTAAGTACCAACTTTATTATAGATTTTTTTAAATTTTCATTTTAGATTTCCAAACATTAGTTTTCCAGCACAAAATTAAATGTTACAGAAGAATGTTTGCATGTCAGTCAATAAAGCAGCATATTACATAAGAGACCAATAGGGTTTTACTGAAAAAATAAGAAGCAAGTTCGACAGTCAAAGTCTCCAGAAAGAACTGTGGCTGGTTCTGCAGGATGCTCAGTAAAATTCACTAGCTAATATCCTTAGAAAACCTCACAAACTGTTCCCGAGAATACTATTTTCTTTTTTTAACACAAGGGTCGTCACACCAAACATTGACTTTGTTTCATTTATTACTGTGCTTTATAATTTTTTTAAAATGTAGAAACATTTAATTTCTTTATTTATGAAGGCATCTTTGCTCTACAGCATTTCTCTGCATGTGCCTAAGTCTTTTGCACAGTACTGTATATCAGTGAGGCAGGAGATTTCCAGAAGTGTGTCCTTCTGAGAATAACCTGCATAGGAGTCATTTACAGTGTCAGTAATCCTCCAATCACTCCTCTGTCTCGATCCCTCTCGTTTTGTTTCATCATCTCTCATCACCTAGAAGATGTTATGACTCAAGAAGTAATTTGTCATTTAGAAGGCTGTTTTTGGGCTGAAGTAGAGCAGAACTGTTCATCTGGAGCGAGGAGCTTTTATAAAATGCACACTGTGTCAGCAGAGTGTGTAATCAATGCAATGTTCATGAAATCAGCAAATACAAGGAAAGTGTCTAAAGCTTTTTCTAATAAAGCAGAGAGAGAGAGAGAGAGAGAGAGAGAGAGAGAGAGAGAGAGAGAGAGCGATAAAGAGACAGTGTGTGACAGCTTAACACAGCTAATTGAACTTGACAAGCCTGGACTAAATGCACAATTTATCAAATGTATCTCACCAAATATATCCACAACACACGTGTGGGTGAATGAATAAGTGAGGCAATTCAGGGAACTTCTTAAAAGGTCAAAGCGATTTCTTATAAAACAGCAGTTCCCCAGCAGATCAGCAGTTTCTGAAATATGCAAACCAGCTTTTCTGGCACCAACAACTATGCCATGGTTAAGTCATTGGGATCATATTTTTTCCCCATTCTGATGTTTGATGTGAACATTAACTGAAACTAGGTTAATGTATTGCATGATTTTAGGCATTTATGCATGTTTTAGCTGACTAATTTGACAAAAAAAAATCTTGATTTTGTTTACTGATGACAGATGATAACATTTTCTATCATCAGGATAGAAGATTTATTCTCTCGTCGTTGGTGGTCAGGTTTAACTCAAGTTTCTACAAAATCCTGACCCCCTAAAGACAGGGTTAGATACTAAGCTTGGTGTTGTTGGTTGTGTTTGGGTCAGGCTCAGACAGAATGTTCTCAGAAATGTCTCCTGATTAAAGTTCTGCTCTGTGTGTGTATGTATGTGTGGGTCTGTGTGTGTGTGTGTGTGTGTGTGTGTGTGTGTGTGTGTGTGAGAGAGTGAGAGAGGAAGAGATTTCTGACCCTGCTACAGCAGCACTCCCCAGGTTGGGCTCTGGCCCTCTGATAGCGCCTCCACTGGCAGCCATAGAGTCCAGCCAGGCAGGAGACAAAGGGCTGGTGCTCGTAGTGCTGAAGCAGCTGCCTGCGGATGACCTTTAACCTCCCCAGCTTCAGTGTGGACAGGCTGATGGGAGAGCGGCCCATGGGTCACCATGGAGCACACGTCACTCACACACTCAGTCACACACACTACAGCAGAAAGTGGATACACACTGCCAACAGAGGAGGGTCAGTCCATCATGCAGAAGACCTAAGTGAGAGAGAGAGAGAGAGAGAGAGAATGAGAGAGCGAGAGAGAACAGGCAGTTAGACGGGATAGCGAGGATTAGACAACAGAGAGATGCAGAGTTGTAATGAAAGGCAGTGATTTGATAAACAAAACCAGATTGAGAGACAAAGAGAAGAAGCAGTGAGAGAAAGAAACAGAGAAGTAGAAGAATAGCGAGAGAGAGAAAGAGAGAGAGAGGGACAATTTAAGGATTTGATCAATAAGTCAGGTGACACTTTTTTCAAATACTAACTCCTGAATGTTTTTAATATAAGTGGGCAAAATGGAAAATTATTATCCTCACAATACTTTTTTCATTTCTATTTCAATACTTTTTTATTTCAGTACAATGGTACCATTTTGCTGTTCATGAAAATAGTCTGTAATTAAATAAAATCCACTTGCAATTAAATAAATACAATTACATCCTGGCATAATGGGCCACCATTTCACATAAAGTCAAATAAAAAAAGATATTTAAAAAAAAATTTGAAGTAAAAAAAAAAAGTTTTTTTAATTTTCTAAAAAATAAATAAAAAGTCAGCTGAAACAAATTTTCATAGAAAATCCCTTTGATAAAAAATCTGGCTAATGTTATCTCTAAGCTTTTTAAAAATTATTATTACTGAAAAACTGAGAGAGCACTTGTAGCTCCTATATGTAGCTGGTTTTAGAAATGTACTAAGGATAATCACAATAATCTCAGAAACACGTATCATGGCATACTTTATCACGTTAACGATAACATAAAATCACATCGGCCACTGATAAATGACACTGAAGTCATTCAAGGCCACATTAGTAGAGGCTTTAAAATGCCTGCCATAATCCACCATAGTTCCAGCTCCTTATGGATGTCTATTCCACCTACAGAAACTCAAAAACCCAGAGAAATATAATTCATGTTCAATGGAATGTTGTAAAATGAACATAATGATGCTCATAACTCATGACCACATCAGAGTGAGAGCTGCTTAATAATTCCTCTGCGTATCATCTCACAAACAAAAAGAGCTTATGGATGGCAGGCGTAACGCAGCGTTAAATTAGAAAGCAAATATAATTCACATTTATGTCATGGTTCATGAGACGTTAAAATCAATCCCATGTGGTTCTTTACTGCAGAAATGACAGCAGGTGAGAGGTATCAGATATTACTATGTAAGAACTTTTTAATAACTTTATTATTAAGTTAAGCACTTATCTGTGCGCTTGCTTGTGCAGCTAGAATGTACTGAACTCATCAAATTTACACCTCATTTCTTCGGAAAAAAAACCAACCTCTGCCAGTAATGGCGCATGACTCGGAAAGCTATAACTATACTTCAAATTCACTACACATCCTGTATGTGTCTGTACGCAGCTGCTATGTGAGAAGCATAGTTTGCACAGTCATCTGCATTCAGGGTACAGCAGAATGTCAGGGTATGCACTGGAGTATCTTTCTACACTATTTCACATCACATTATACTACAACGCCCACACCATTTACGTTGGTCTTGCACCACGTGATTGAGTAGTGTTCATTTCTGAGGACGTGCACAAGCGATGCTCCAGACCCTCATAAGATACACGTGGCAGCCATCTTGCCTATGAATAGTTCAAAACAAACATAAGCCAGGCTTTACTTAACCAAGAATGGGCATGAAAATTGGTTTAGTTCTTTAATCCACACAGTCTACACTCTAAGAAAAAAGGTCACACATATAAACTCTTCAAGATGGCCAGATGGACAAAACTATGAAGGTTCTACACTATACGACCAAAGGTTTGTGGACACCTAACCATCACACCCATATGTGGGTGTTACCCAAATTGTTGGCACATAATTGTATAGGATGATATAGGATTATATAGAATAATATAGGATGTCTGCAGTTTCCCTTCACTGGAACTAAGGGCTCCAAACTTGTCCCAGCATGACAATGCCCATGTACACAAAGCAAGCTCCATGAAGACAAGATTTGCCAAGGTTGGTGTGGAAGTACTCGAGTGGCCTGCACAGAACCCTGACATCAACCACACTGAACAACTTTGGAATGAACTGGAACATCCAGTGCACCCCAGGCCTCCTAGCAGGACATCAGTGCCTGACCTCACTAATGCTCTGGCACAATCAACCACAATCAAAAATGTAGTGGAAAAGCGGGGGATAGGACAGGGACGACTACATCTGGAATGGGATGTTCAAAAAGCACATATAGGTGTGACGGTCAGGTGTCCACATACTTTTGGCCATACAGTGTATGTACAACGCTACAATTGACTGTTTCCCTATCAGGAAAAATTCCAAACTACAAACCCATTTAGGAAGCTAAGAACTCTTAAATTTACAAAGAAGAACTATTGAAGAGCCCTTTTTATAACACTGTATTTACCAGTTCTCGATTAACTCATAGCTCTGCTCCTAAAATCTAAGCTTCTAAAAGCAAACCTTTAGCTGATTTTGTCTAGAAATGGGGTTAATAATCTTAGATATGGTTCAGTGGTATCTCATAATAGGAAACACTAGATAACTTTGACTATATTTTAGAAGTTTTTCACTTGCTGACATGTCATTTTTTGCAGTGTGTTCTCTGGCTCTCAGCAGGGGATTTAATGAACGCCTTAAGGTTTAAATGAGGTCGGACTCTTCTTATGCCTCATTACCTAATGGAACATTACATCACTTAAAAAGCGAAGTCGAATGCGTTTACTCCTGACCGACCTCAGCTCAAACAACTTCAATCCTTGATGAGATCCAGAGGTCAAACAAATCCTCTAAAGGAATAACACCCCTGAGCGATAGGTGTAGCCGTCAACTGTGATAGCAAAAACACGCACTGGGTGTCGTCCTGCATGAAGGAGTGCTGAAACAACAATTCACTTGAGCTTGAGATGAAACGTCTAATAATCGGCACAATATATACAATATATATGTATAGTATATACAAATATATACAATTGATATGAATTTATTTACCGTATCATGTTAGTATTTCTAACATTTATTTACCGTATCATGTTAGTATTTCTAACATTTCTAAGGCAATTATCATTTATAAGTAAAAAAAACAAAACAAGAAATGTGAACAGTAACCTTTAAAATCTGGTTAACAAGCGAGCGTCTTACACTCTTTAATCCCAGTTCTGCATGCTGTCTAATAAGACTAGCAGGGAGATTTCTCTGGGTGTGTCTCAATCAGCTCCCTAGTTCAGCAGTCAGGGCACTGGGCCATTTAAGGGCTGTCTCAATTGTAAAATCCTTCCAGTGCACTGAAACCTAAAAGATCCAACAATGCATTGCAAAAACCAGGGAGCATCAGTGCTTACTATATTCACTTACTGGAAATGGCGTCGTATTTTCTGAAGCCTCTCAGCTCAAAAAAATGGCGGACAAACTCTCACCCAACTTCATCTACAAATGTAAGCAGCTTGTTCTCGTTGTTGTAGCTCTCAATTGATTACTTACCTCAATGATTTTTAACTTTATTTGACTTTGAATAAACGGTTTGTTTGAGTCTAACGACTTTTAAGTGTTCAATGATTTTTAAAAAATCCACTAGCTAGCCTACGATCCGGCTTGAAGTACCATGACAGAAATGTATGTGATTAAGCGAACAAATTAATATGACATATAAAGTCAGAAAGATATCGGTCCTCCTTGTTGGTGATAAATGCAAGCAGTGACATTATACAGCACGAGTACGTAGTCATGTCACCGGGAATTGAGTCATCAGTGTCCCAAGGTGTAGTGAGCCAGGGCCGAATATACTGATTCATGACCTAGGGAGCTGACTGATACACACACTCTGTTATTCCGTAATAAAAACAGACATACACAGAGCAAAGATCACTGTGGCAGCGTAGGCTGATTTTACACACCTGATACACACCTGATCATGATAATGCTATAATACAGTGAAGTGCATTTCTGCCCGAGTACAAAAAATTATTAGGTAATAAGGCATGTGCTGAAAATTTATTTATAATAAACACTTAGAGAAATTGTGGACACTTTTTTTTTTTTAGCAATTTTACATTATACATTATATATTATTTTACACAATACAAGGAGTCACAAAGGGGAACAAAAGAGCTTTTCATTCCAATACACTTATCTATTGATTCCTTTGTGTAGCATCTGATATGCACAATGACTGATGTCTTTTATTAACGTGTCTGGATAGATGGGGCATGCACAGAGATACTGCACAGCTTCACACAAAGCAAGTCAGGTATGTGTCTACAATTCAGTTCACAAAACTGTAAATCAGAGATTGGGTGATTTCTCTTCTCTACGAAACCTAATCGAGATCAGTTCGGGTGTCGAAGAAGATGTTGAACTGTACTGTACATTAGGCACACAGAAAGAGAGACGATCAATCCCTGTGGAGGAGGCACTGTAGCTCATTCATTCTTGCTTTGACCCACTCAATACATTCCTTTTCCTAAACACACACACACACACACACACACACACACACTTAAAAAGCATGGAGACCAGCCAAATAAGGTCAAAACTCACAGATATCCCTATAATAATGGGGACACTCAGTCCTCACCAAGTCACACACACACACACACACACACACACACACAGTTTAACAGTACATGTACGTGAGCTACTGACCCTCCAGGAAACATCATTACATGATTTAAACTTTTTTTTTGTAAATAATTACTAACATATTTGAATGACAGAGCTTGAAACAGTGTTAAAACTTAAAGCTAGCGGTGGCAAATGCACTTCAGTGCTACTTTAATAAACTACAGTCCACTGTCAACAACAACGCCGCACTGTACCGATGAACAGAACCATAAATAACCACATAAACTGCATTAAAGCGGACGTGTTTCACTTACAAACCTGACTTCTTCGCTGTTTGTCCTGGATGCTCAGACAACCGGAAACAACTGACAAACATCAAGCGGCGAGGGTTTCCGCGCGCAAGCGGCTCTGCTCTCCTGTCGGTCGTAGCGGTTTACTGAGCGCCGCGCATGCGCTCTACACTCCTACTTGTTGCGCAGCAAAAGCCACAACATTGGCCGTCTCCACCCGGTTGCACCACTCATACCCAAAGCTTAAATCCCAGTGTGGACATTATTCAGTCGCAGAATCCCTTCTGTGATTAGCTGAGTATTAATACTCTTATTCTGAACACACGTCGCCCTGAAACAGTATTACCCCAGCACTACGCCCCTGACTTAACCTTATATATCTGTGTAGGTGCTCTGTTTTGCCATGTTCTTTCCATATGTATCACTACTATTATTACAGCATTGGATTACTTGGAGCTTGACTGTTTAGTGACTCAGTCTGTGTATCATCTCTAACATCTCTCTGTTCTTCCTACAGCTACAGGTACACTGGAGTAACCAAACGGTCAAGTGATTTTTACTGTCATCCCTCTACAGCATATAGCTTGAATATATCGAACTGAAATGCCATTTCCCCAGGACCATGGTTCAGCACATAACAATACAGTGGCACAATACACATTTATACAAAACTACATAAAGTGCAAAATGCACAACAGAGTGAGATGAGTGCAAACAATACAATGGATACACAGGACAGTGCACTTCAACTAGACAGGCCTGCTGAATAACAAACAAACAAACAATAGAAACCCTCACAGAATTTGTAATGGTTTTAATGGTTATAATGGGAATTGTACTGGTTTTAATGGAAACTAATTGTCCCTGTGGTTCTCTACTGGTAATTGTTGGCACCAAGGGCGTAGGTTTGCATATGGACGGTAGGGACATGTCCCTACCAATATTTTGGGAGCGCAGAATTGTCCCTACCAATATTTGTGCGAACTCCTTCGCATTATCTTTGGAGTGAAGTCATGTAAATTCCATAGCATACTCTCCCAGAAGCTCCAGGATTTAGGCATGCTAGCATTTCACTGGTTGAAAGGGAGGGGCTATCAGAAGGCTCACCTTACATGCAAATATCGAGCTGCCAGTGTAGAGTACAGACACAGAGGCGAGGGCTGATCGGCTGACAATGGTAACTAAGTTATCAAGGCTGTCAGTCCATACCTCAAGCATGGGCGAAAAATTTAGTCTTTCAGATGACTTTACTCCCTTTCCTCTATTGCCTGCATGGCACAGCATACATAAAGTATTTTTTCCATGCCAACACGTTTTGTACTTTGCAGATATCATGCCACCAGAAAAACGACAAGACATCAGGAGCTTTATCCCCACCCAAAGCGTAAGTAATAAGTAGTAAACTAACTGTCCAGTAGCCACATTGATTTAAAATGAAAACCTGTTAGCGACCAAATGTCACCAGCCTTGCACTGCGGAAAGTAATGTCACCTGATGTTAGTTAACCATGTTAGTTAGCGTTAATTAGCAAGCTAACCCTGGCTTCTGTCATCTGCAGACTAGCAGTCAGGTTGCTAGCTGGAACATAAAATAGGTGCATATACGAAATTATGTTGAGTTGAATTTTAGTCTAGAAATTCCATGAAAATGTCATCATTTAATGAATTAGTTTGTATGCAGGAAACACAGCAGCAGACTGAAGTAGAGCAGGATGAAACAGCTGCGTCTTCAGGGTTTCAGGTGAGGTCCTAATTATGAATTATATTTTGGAATTGTAGGGAGGCATCAGCATTAAACTCAATCTTTACGATGTTCAGCAAATATACAGTATAACCTTTGAAAGTCAACATATTGGTCATGAGGTTGTTTTGAAAAAAATCTTACATCAAAACAACATAAGATCCTATTCACTCAATATTAACATTTCCCTCAAAAATAAATGGGATCCAAAGTTTAACTGTATGTTTATATATCTTCATCAATGCATAATTTTATGACACATAGGAAACTCAGAAATCAAGTAGGCCTAAAGATGCCGTAGGGCAGGTTGAGGGAGAAGCAGCTGGACCTTCAGGGATTCAGGTGAGGTCTTAAAATGAAACTGCGATTAAACATAGGCCTATATGAAGAGTTCATTTGCAAAAACAGAGATCTCCATTCTTTTGAATATTTAAAAATCATGTTTTTTTTTTATTGCGCATTAATAATGTAGCTGTCAATGACCGACGTAGGCATCTGTTTGGATTGTTTAAGTAGACACCAAGGACTATCATGAAGAATGTTGATGTTGGATGCAAAACATTTTTTTTCCCTCTTTCCCATTAACAAGTAATTTCATAGTTTACTTTCTTTTAGTCTTTGATCTGTTGCTTTGTATAATTTGTATTTAAATGTAAATGCAGATCTTAATGTAAATATAGCTGTTATATTTTAATAAACCAGTTGGTTGTCAACATTAAACAGTCTTTTTTTTCCGAGGTGGGTGGGTGGGTGTCCCTACCAATATTGAGACCAAACCTACGCCCTTGGGTGGCATGTTACGTCTAGTGGATACCATTAAGGACCAATAATGGTAATGGTTTTAATGGTTGGCAGGTGGTTTGTTATGGTATTTGTAGCGGAAACCATTAGAATTTCTGTGATGCTGTCAATTGTTTTTTTTTTCCAGCAGGGAGGACAACCAAACAGTGTTGATTAGAAAAAGTAGTGCAACCATTTCCTGTAAACTGTTGAGTGTTCCAGCAGTACATGACTGTAATAGTAGCGATAAAACAGTCATAATAGCAAAAGTGTCCACTAGCAGCATTATGAAGTGCAGGTGTGCAGTGATAGATGTGCAATCAGGGCCGGTTCTAGACATTTAGAGGCCCTAGGCTAAATTTATGTTGAAGGTCCCCCACACCCCTCCTTCCCTCCACCTTTCTAGTGTATAGTGTTGATACGGTCATGGAGTCCCTGCCCCCAAGCCCGAGGCCCTAGGCAATTGCCTACTCTACTTATAGGTAGCGCTGGCTTCTGTGTGAAATGGTAGCTGTTGGGAGGTTTTGATTAGTGCTAGAGGCAGCAGGGTGTTGAGTATTCTGACTGCCTCAGAGAAGACACTGTTGCGAAGTCCGGTGGTGGTAGCACAGATGCTCCAGTATTAGGGATCTTGACCTAGCTACAATAATGAGCCATTTTATCAGGTACCATATACTCTATGTGCACTTTCTGGACATACAGTTGGTGACTGTCAATCTATCCATCAATGGAAACAGACCACCACAGGACCAATGATGAGATATTCTTTGGTTGGTGGATCATCACAGCAGTGTGACACTATGTAGTGCTGGTACAAGTGTATCAGGCACAGTAGCAATTCTGATCAACTGTGGTCTTATGGTGGCCTTCTTTCATGATGGATGTGGTAGGGGTGGTCTGATACTATATTGTGGATAGGAACAGATGAGCTACAGTCAATAATTAGGGGAACCTGATACACTGGCCAGTAAGTGTAAGTACAAGGTAAGTGTAGTAATGAAGTGACCAGTGAATGTATCTTGCACTTGTTTTCTGGTCCTGCAGCACTTGTAACATTGACAGCTCATTTAACACCTCTACGATTAGAGGGAATTCTGTAGCCCACTTTGGATAAAAGCATCTACCAGATCAATAAATGCAAATGTTTAAAACCTTTTTTTTTCCTTACACAGGCCACTGAAACACTCATTCCCTTAAGCGTAAGTATCTCTCATGAACTGTTGTCTGACACAGTGTATTTCCCCACAGCTCTCTGAGAAGTAATTAGAATTTGTGCAGAACTCATACAGGTTGAAAATACTTGCAGTGTATTAGTAAGTTGTGAATTCGTTTGATCTACTTGTCATTCTTCTTTATAAGAATGACCTGATTGGTCAGAAGATGTTGATTAATTTTCTGTAACAGCACAGCTCTGACAGTGTCGACTGCAAGACAAATCACAGGTTAATATTAATGTACTGGTTTTAATACATAATTTTTTCTATAGTGACAAATAATTTACAGGAAACATGTTTAGATTTGGGGTTGGGGTTGGGGGTGGCACGGTGGCTTAGTGATTAGCACGCTTGCCTCGCACCTCCAGGGTTGGAGGCCTGAATCCCACCTCCACCCTGTGTGCACAGAGCCTGCATGTTCTCCCCAAGCCTCTGGGATTTCCTCCAGGTACTCTGGTTTCCTCCCCTAGTCCAAAGACATGCGTTGTAGGCTGTGTGAGAATGCCATGGGTTGGCACCCCATCCAGGGTGTCCCCTGCCTTGTGCCCCGAGTTCCCTGGGATAGGCTCCAGGCTCCCCCGCAACCCTGTGTAGGAAAAGCGGCATGGAAAATGGATGGATGGATTGAGGTTTAGATTGGAGATTTATTAAACATTTATGGAAGGATTTTCCAGTGCCAGCACTTTATAACAGTTAGGGGTACTGCTGTTCCTTCACATTTTCTTCCACGGGAGAGTCCTCATGACAAAGGGCTTTGCCGTTTCTCAGTAATATGGCAAGCTGCAGTTTTTTGTTTTATTAACCTCATGAAAGAGAATCAAAGAGGATACAACATAAGTGCTAAAAGGAACTAACTTGTTTCATGCGTGTTGAGCAGCATTAAATCTAACTATAAATGGTTGAAATAAAACTTGTTCATTAATGAATTTCAAATTTGCAATCATTGACAAAGCAGTGGTATCAAAAAGACTTCAGCACGTGCTGTCATTGGAAAATAATCGACTTCATAGTGGTAATGACAGGGCATCACCGTCATTATTTTCCATTATTTTTATGTTTTATTCCTTACTTAATTATAGCCTCCACATTTATTATAACATAAAAATCAGCATCAAAAGAGCATCAACTCTTACCTTCAACTGTATGTACCTTGCAGGCATGTGTCAACAACCAATTATACAACATACTATGATGAACAGCACACACACAATATTGTTATAGTACACCCATTATAGTCACTAACCAAGAGGCTGCCTATGTAGGCCACGTTTCTCCTCCCGATATAACCTCCGTTGCAACATAATCTAGGGATAGATTTGTTTCAAAGTTTGTTGTTTGTGCCAAATTTAAAGTGTAAACAAAGATTATAATATAAACCATGATAACAGTTTTTTTTAATAGCGTCAGTGTCAATACAGTGTTCTGATTGGGCTTTTATATAATTTGTTTAAAAACAAATACAGAGCGCACAGCAGGAACACAATTAACATGCAAAGCTGGCCTAATTGATTGAATTATTATTAATCAGCCACCTCTGATGCACTTATGATGCAATGGTACTTGGGGGACATAGTTGCTCAGGAACACAAG
This sequence comes from Ictalurus furcatus, assembly GCF_023375685.1. Classification (NCBI taxonomy): domain Eukaryota; kingdom Metazoa; phylum Chordata; class Actinopteri; order Siluriformes; family Ictaluridae; genus Ictalurus; species Ictalurus furcatus. The sequence continues at coordinate 7,964,836 of NC_071258.1, forward strand.
ATATTACAATGTCCTTTCATTTACTGAATTATTCATTTATTAATTCCAAAGTGACTTACAAAGGAGGCAGAATGCAGAAGGGCACAGAGCTGAGGTGTGGATATAACAATGGCTCTCAGTCAGTTGGATTTGAACTCACAACCTTCTGGTTATTAGCGAAGGATCCTAAGCACTAGCATTCAGAAAAAGGGGCAAATGATGGCTCGGAAAAAGTCCTTGGATTTTGAACTAACAACCTTAACCATGGCACTGCTGCTGCTGCTATTATATACCACCATGAAAGAGAAATCAGCAGACAAGCTACTATAAGACATCAATAAGACACAATCATAAAAGCACTTATGTGTCACTGCAAATAGGCCACATCAGACTTCCAGAAGGAAATAAGTATTATCAAGCTGTGGCAGCATTGGAAGAGCAGGATCTACAAATGCAGAAACCGCACCATGAATATACAGTTATGCATGAGAATGTTTAAAAATGTGGTTTTCCGCATGTGTGTACATCATGTACAGCAGAGTGTGTTACCTTTATGAACAGACTTTGCACAGATTCAAGACTAGCGCTACTTCACAGCTTTCTCTCTCTCTCTCTCTCTCTCTCACACACACACACACACACACACGTTTGTCTTACTATCCTTGTGAGGACCTACCATTGTCACATTTATTAATGCAGCTATAATGTCTACACCTAAATCTATCCCTAACCTTGGTAACCAAAAGTAAACATTCTGACACTTTGTTTTATGCTTTTTAAATGAAAGAAAAAGAAAGAAAAAACAACTGTTTCCTTGTGGGACCATACAAATATCGTCAAGGTCAAAACTGTCATATATTTTCCCATCCTTGTAGGGACACTCTGTCCCCACTACAATATAAATACACACACATGCAATAATGACATTACTACGAGAGATTATCATTGCAGTGCATTGAGTGTACATTATATATGATACTGGTGCATGGAGGCTAAGGTTGCATATTATTTTGATCACATGAGATTTTAATAAAAAGTATTAACATGCAGTCGCAGCTATAAGAGATGAAAATGGGAGAAGATTGTGTGTATGTGTGTAAAAAAACAACACAGAGCTGAACAGCCCATCTGTGCACATCATGCTGAGCATTGCCTCAATACTTTTCTCCTTCACACTGGTGCAGCTGTTTCTGTCTCTGCTGCAACCTTAAACAGTAAATTAGGTGAAAGCAGCTCCTCTCTCTCTCTCTCTCTCTCTCTCTCTCTCTCTCTGCTTTAAAACATCCGCGTTGTCACATTTCCTCCAACGCACTTGGATTCATCATGTTAGAAGCCATGCGCAAACATACACGCATCGTTTTTTATGAGATGTGATGGAGAGCATAAAGTCCCTTTTCCCATTTAGTAGTCAGTGAATAAAATAACTTGGCATTTGAGAAAGACTCACCGTCCTGATGAGAAGCTCTTTCCCTCAATGGCTTGGAGGTGTTTGAATAGCTGGCACTGGCACCGCGTTTTGCGCAGGAGATCCCGCTTCACGCGCAGACGCGGGAGGTGTGTGTGTGTGTGTGTGTGAGAGAGAGAGAGAGAGAGAGAGAGAGAGCCTGTGTATGTATTATTGTGTGTGTGTGTGTGTGTGTGTGAGAGAGAGAGAGAGAGAGAGCCTGTGTATGTATTATTGTGTGTGTGAGAGAGAGAACCTGTGTATGTATTATTGTGTGTGTGTGTGTGTGTGTGTGAGAGAGAGAGAGAGAGAGAGAGAGAGAGAGAGAGCCTGTGTATGTATTATTGTGTATGTGTGTGTGTGAGAGAGAGAGAGAGAGAGAGAGAGAGAGCCTGTGTATGTATTATTGTGTGTGTGTGTGTGTGTGTGTGTGTGTGTGTGTGTGTGAGAGAGAGAGAGAGAGCCTGTGTATGTATTATTGTGTGTGTGTGTGTATGTGTGTGAGAGAGAGAGAGAGAGAGAGAGAGAGAGAGCCTGTTTATGTATTATTGTGTGTGTGTGTGTGTGTGTGTGTGAGAGAGAGAGAGAGAGAGAGAGCCTGTGTATGTATTATTGTGTGTGTGTGTGTGTGTGTGTAAGAGAGAGAGAGAGAGAGCCTGTGTATGTATTATTGTGTGTGTGTGTGTGTGAGAGAGAGAGAGCCTGTGTATGTATTATTGTGTGTGTGTGTGTGTGTAAGAGAGAGAGAGAGAGAGAGAGAGAGAGAGAGAGCCTGTGTATGTATTATTGTGTGTGTGTGTGTGTGAGAGAGAGAGAGAGCCTGTGTATGTATTATTGTGTGTGTGCGTGTGTGCGTGTTTGAGAGAGAGAGCGAGAGAGAGTGTATGTGTGTGTGTGTGAGAGAGACAGAATGAATAGGCGTGTGTGTGGGGGGGGGGGGGGGCGGGGTGCATATCACAGTGTTTCCTCTATCAAGGACCCACGCATTGCTATCTGGGGTTTTTTTTTTTTTTTTTTTTTTTTTTTTTTGACATCTTACCTGTATTTTATGTACACACACACACACACACACACACATCAGCAATTTGACGTTGCTAGTCCACCTAATGCGTCACATTTCTGACCAGACAGAAACTAGGAGTTTTATAGCTTTTATTATAATTAAACTGTAGTTATACAGAACTGTGCACAAGTTTTAGGCACCCTAATTGTTGTACTAATTTTGCCTTAGGTTTTTTAATCCCATTTATTATTACCCTTAGATTTGGAGCATCTGCCATACAAGTGCTACAAGTTACTACTGTATATAACGTTACCATACCATATAATGTAAAGAGACCATAAGATATTAGAACGAGTGCATTAATATAAACCTGTGATTTACTTTACAGATGGCACTACTTTCAGAGATGCTGTTATAGAAAATTAATCAACACCTTCTGACCAATCAGAATCAAAGTTTCAACAGTGCTGTGGTATAATGGATCAAGCGCTAATATTGGTATCATATCGGAAACAAAAACCTGGGATCAGTACATCCAGATTTCTTACCAGTCTTTGAATGGAATCGTTGCATCACTAAGAGTCTACTGCAATTTGACAGTTTGCACTTTAACAGTGTGCAAATAACCCGGTGCAATTTGCATCACAGGCAGACATGAGAACAATTTGTGATTTGGCAGCACATTCCATCCCTGACCTTTAACAACCTCTCTCTTTCTCTCGTAATCTGCTTTGTCGTTCCTAATCAAATCTAGCACTTCAAAGCAGCAAAATGATTGCAGCCGAACATCACCAATTCCAATATCTGACACGTTATTGCTACAAAACTGTTAGAAGGTGTTCTAGGTTTTAACATTCTATATTAATGCAATGCTAAAAAAAGGTATCTTATTGAGTTAAAATATCTTAAATGCAGTCAAAATTATCTAGTTTTTCTTATTATAAGATTACAATAAAAGCAATATTAAATAACATCATAAAATTTGTTTCTAGACTTAAAAAAAAATAAAATTTCAAGCCTGAAATAATCTTGTTCGATTGGCAGATCATCTTGCTAATTTTAAGCATTTATTTCTAAAAAAAAAAAAAAAAAAAAAGCTTGAAATTAGTAAAAAAAAAAAAAAAAAAAGACTAGAAATAGGTTTAATAACCTTATAATTGTTTTATGGTTCTTGTAATCTTATAATAAGAAATACTAGATACATTTGACTATATTTAAGATATTTTCTTTTTTTAAAAATATAATTTGTGAAGTAATTTTGCTTATGTACAAAATGTCAAAATAAAAAGTGAAGGAAGTCAAGAAAACAAGGCTAATAATAATAATAATAATAAAATAATAATAATAATAATAATAATAATAATAATAATAATAATAATAATAAAACAATACTTTTTAATATCCATTTCAAAACAGACATTGTCACAAAGCAGCCTAACAGAAATCTGCTCCTAGACCCTGGATAACTAATCCAAAGGAGACATTGGCAAGAAAAATTCTCCTGTAAGAACATTTGAGTGAAGAGAAACTAAGACTCAAGTATTACAAAAAGAGTACAGTGTACAAAAGGACAAATGAGATCAACAGAAGAACCTGGATGCCTGGTGGTAGAAGTCTCTTAGAAAAATGTCAGAAAGAAATTTATATACACAGATGTTGTGGATGGTCACACATGGACAGCCTAAATATTGCACTTCCAAAAAATTAGGTTATGCCCAAGACTTGGCATCGTGTAAGTGGAAAATCTCACCTGTATATTGTAGACTTATCCTAAGAACCTCAAACCTATAGAACTGCTGCTATAAACATAAATACTATGGTGCTCATAATGTACAGACTTTTAACACACTTAGTACTGTGGAACAGTAATGATTTATAATCCCACTATCTGGTGTCACCCAGAAGAGGATAGTTCCTCTCAAGGTTTCTTCATGGAGTTTTTCCCGGCCACTGTGATCTCTGGCTTGCTTATTAGGGATTTAAATGTACATCTGGATTTCTGTAAAGCTGCTTTGTGACATCAGTTATTAAGCCCTATATACAAATACAATTCAACTGAATTTAACATAATGATGAGCGTACTATATAAGAGGAGACATCTGTGATCATTAAGCAAGATTTTGATCTTCATGAAAATACATAAAGCACATAATACATAAACTTTATTAATGTATGTGTTCATGGCTGCTTGGGCTGGGCATGTTACACAGCTGTTTCAAATCAATGTCACAGGATACTAACAGTCTGAGTGTAGGATTCAACTGCTCTTGCTTTGCTCTAGTGAGTGCGTCTGGAGTGTACTGCAGAATCTTACGTAACCCTCGTTCTCAACTATACAATAAGAAACAGCACATCATTCATCGGTGGAGTCAACCCAACTGCTTCTCAGATCTCTCTGCTTTGTGAAATTTAACAAGAAATCAAACAACAGCTAAAGGTAACCCTGGGCAACACTGACATCAGTGCTGTCGTCACTGAGCTGAACCCAGAGAGCGAACGCTTCTGGATCAAAGAAACTGCAAACACCATACGAAATGATTCACATTTAAAGAGACAGTTTGGCCTAAAATGTTAGTTTACACCCCTTCACGCTTACTTCAAATGTTTATCAAAGCTTTCTTCTTTACTTTTGCACTAAACTAAAGGCTGCTAAAGTTCTTAAAAGTTAGAAATGACAAGAGCAGTTTAGCATTGTTTAAAATACATGCCTACCTTAATCACACACATAGCTTGGCTAAGTCATACTATTTTTACAGAAAACATTTCATAGAATACCTTCAAACTTCAAACTTCCTGAGTCTGAAGTTGCTGTGGAAGAAAGTAAATCCAGCCTCAAAATGGCTGCTACTGTTTTTACCTCAACAACATCCTCCATGTCCATGTTTATAGATATCAGTGTCACAGTGTCAGAAACCAATTAAGCAAATCTGTCTGATGTAACACACACAGCTCTCAGTGGTTTGAGGCAAGTGTGTGATGATTTATACATGCAGCTGGCATGATGCTAAACTGGAGGCTACATAAAATGCTCTGCACTTGGGCGCTACATTAGCTTTGTAGCTATAGTGTTAAAAAAAAAACAAAAAAAAAACTGAGGCAACAAACTTCAGACATCAAATGTGTCTTGGCCAGCTAATGTTTATTAAAGCACATTAACAATGAAAACAAAACTTAACTAACTAGTTAATTTAACTAGCTAAATTACAAAAATAGTTACAAAAGTCCAAATTACAAAAATATACCATACTGGAAAAAACAACAATAGAACCAAACATAGAATTTGTAATGGTTGTAATGGGAATTTTATTGACTTTAATGGAAACTGTAATGGTCCATGTGGGTCTCTATTGGTAATTTGTTGTCTTCAATTAGTGGCATGTTATGTCTAGTGGATACCATTAAGGACCAATAATGTTAATGGTAATGGTTTTAATGGCTAGCTTATGATTTGTAATGGTATTTGTAGTGGAAATTATTAGAATTTCTGTGATGGTTTCTATTGGGGTTTTTTTTTCAGCAGGGAACACAATTTAAATATAACTTAACATATTTCTTTAGTATTAAGGGCGAATATTAAAGGCTGTATTTCGTTTTCACATTGGAGGCAAATGAGACGCCTCATCCTGTATGAAAAGGAGTTTTTTTCTTTTCTTTTTTTTTCTTTTGGAAATTTATTTGGGAAACAGTACAAATATTGAATGTCAATAATATTCGTCAGTACAAATGATAAGTAAGTAAGTAAATCTTCCTGAAATACCTTCCTGGTCTTGGCTGATTGAAAAAAATTGCTAAAATGTTCTTTCAAAGCTGCTGCATCCAATTTCACTAATTGTATGTGCACTTATGTACAGGATTCCAGTGTAATCACTGTGGAAACATGTCACTGATCATTTTGGAGCAATATCATGATCTCATATGATCTACACTCGCTAATTCTGATGAATTTCATGTACTGCAGTCTTTCATTGCCCCACTGCTCCCTCATTTATAGGATATATTTATATCCTGTCAGCCTGCTGTACTTCCCTTAGCACTGACACATGCAGAGTGGCTCTGTTTCCATCCTGTCATCTTTCCTTTTCTCCCCCCATTTTGCTGCTATCATTTGTCCTTGTCAGTTAGTGACTTTAGCTTCCTTACAGCACACTGGCAAACCCTTAACACCAACTCAGCAGGATTTCTAGTGACTCAGAATTAATCAACCGGAGAACAAGAGAAAGAGAGAGAAGGAGGAGGAACAGGGCTCATCACTGCAGTGCTACAGCGTACTACGACACAAACACATGATGATAGCTGCAGGATTAGTGTTTAGGTTTAACACAGAGTAGATGGGGTGTTGAAAATTGTCAACCATGTGATGGAACATGTCCTTAGCAATGAATTAAAGGGACGCTTCAGAGAAACATGAAATGTACACAATTTTCCCCTACACCCAAATGTAGTCAATCATCCAAGTTTGAAATTTGTTACTTTAGGTTCATCGCTCAAATATCTGCCTTAAAACACATCCAGTCTCTAGGTAATGGTTTCCCTGCTGAAGAAAACATTAGAAACACAGAATCATAGAAACTCTAATGGTTTCCACTATAAATACCATTACAAACCATCAGATAACCATTAAAACCATTACCATAATTGGTCCTTAATGATATCCACTAGATATAACATGCCACCAATAGAAGGCAACAAATCACCAGTAGAGACCCACACGGACCAATACAGTTACCATTAAAAACAATACAATTCCCATTATAACCATTAAAACCATTACAAATTCTATGAGGGTGTATATTGTTTGTTTTTTTAAGACTGTAATCTGTAACCATTAACAAAAATGCATATTGGCTGAACTTACTGAACAACATGTAGTATTTTGGGGAAGCCATCTCGAACAACCAGAATTGTATTTTTGTCCAAAGTTTATCAGACAGCTGTTACACAGATGAGAGCCCAGCTTTACAGTAGAAATAAATTTGCAAATACAGACTGTCCTTGCTATTTGACAAATTAGTTTATTTAAAAACAGGATTAACAAAGATTTGGTTATGTGTTTACGGAAGAGTTTGGGTGAGACTCGTTAGGTACGTTAAACCGGTTTTACACCGTGTGAGGTACAGAGGTCTTTTAAGGTCATTACTTGTCACGCTGTATGAGATGATCCAAATACATTTTGGCCGAATGTTATAACAGACTGTGCAATAACGTGTTCTCCATATCAGATTATACAGTGATGAGCATATTTCATTTCTCCATTGCAACTACTGTATTTGTAGTTGTGCTTTAAATTTCAGTTAATCCATATGCTGATCTTTTAGACGAATATCACTCTGAGAATTGAATCAAAGTGCCAGAACATCATTGTCGGCCATCTTTGGTTGCCATGGCACTAAATCAGCTGCCGGTGAGCAAAATTGGGTCAAATATTGTACAATGTAAAGTCAGTTTTAATCTCATAGCTCCAGAGCAGAACTAAATACACCACAGACATCTTGGCTGACTTTATTAGGGTAATTTAAAAGTGTGTTTTTCTTGTTTTTATTGGTCAAACCATTCCTTATATGCTAATATATATTCAAACAAATGTACGGGTGAAAATTACCTGACGATTTCTGCAACATGCTAAGTAAAATAAAATACAAATTTGATAAAAATTCTTCATGTTATGGTGTCTAATTCTACAAATCAGATTGCCACTGTTTATAATTGTACATAAAAATCACCAATATAGGTAGTGTTACATTCACTTCATTGCACAAAGACGCAATAGCACACGTCCTTATAAGAAGAGCTGTGGTTAAGGATATGTCACATGATTTACAGAAATGGCCTTCTATCTATCTGCAAAAGTCATAAAACGAATTGTTCACTGCACTGCAGATGCAGGACAGATTGGTTACCATTTAACTAACACACCAGTGAGCTTTGAGCACAGATGGGTAGACGTCATTAAGAGAAGCACATTGGTCGAAAGCCTGGCAGCTCGAATGCTGCAACTTTAAATTCCGCACCCTTGATCAAGTAAGCAATCTGCTGTGTTATGTAATAGACAATTGGTTACTACAGAGCCCATTTAGACTGATTGTGTACTTTCCTGCCACATTCAGACCCTTGTAAATCCTCACCTCAGAACTCAAGGATTAGGAAGCTGCTTAGTAGTAGGAGGGTGCTGATAATCGGATTAATTAAACAATAAATAAAATGTCTTTTCACTGAAGAAGGGGACGAGAGCTCAGAAATTCAAAAGTACAACATGGACAAATGTCAGTTTAGAGATCAGATATTTATTTCCATTTCTTCTAGGTTGCATTAATATTTGGACTAGGCTAGTTACTACGCTAATTTATTAGACACACCAACTTAATATTTTCCACTCATTGCCCATTTTATCATGCATACATATGATGTAGATCGCTTATAGGTATAAGTGATCTACATCATATGTATGCATGATTAAATGGGCAATGAGTGAAAATATTAAGTAGTGTGTAATAGCATTGGATATGCAACCCATATTTGGAAAGGGATCACCACTGATATTATTTGAGTGGTTTATCATTCTCAGAACAGATGTGGCCCTGACATGGTGGGTCAGGAGGAATTCTGGGTGGAGTGACAATCCACCAACCAAAAATCTGCAGACAACAGTCAGAAACTGAAAAATAAAGGTTAGAAAATGCTTAACACACACCATGCATAGAAGCAAATGAGCTTTAGACAATTTTTAGTTAAAGCCAGGGGTCCATAGGGTTTGTATTGTTTTTTTGCATTGTTTTTTTTTCTTTTGAATGTGGAGTGCTAGCATTATGTACTGACTGTTTATGCTCTTGAATGAGCCTGTAGAATTTCTATCGTTCTCTACTGTTTGTCCTCCATCAGGTTTGTTTGTCCTCCACCAATAACATTTAGTCTTCGTCTATAATTCTTTGAACATAATTGAATGAACTCTGTAAACACGCCGCCTGAGCAATCTGCTATGCCCAATATGCTCCAATGTTAATTGGCGTGGTCCTTCTTTGCCCCATGACCTTCACATGCATGAAAGTAAAAACCGCCTGTTCCAATGACTTTTTTTGCTGCATCCTGTGAGATCCCAGTCCCAATGCACACCTCTCGTCTGTGGCTGGAAGTTGAAGAGAGCCATAAGGACAGCATTGCTCTTTCCTCAGTCAATCAGAATGACAGTAAGTAATCATCGGGCTTTTGTGAGCTTGTGTATTAAAAAGAGGCTATTTAGTGCTTTCGTAAAATCTTCCAAGTGTGTTCAGCTGCCCTGTGATGAATCATGACCAGCTAAAAAAAAAAAACAGAAAAAAGTGATGGATGATTTATGTTTATCTAAAGAAGCATGTGTTAGCCCTCACTCTCTCAGATTGTTATCCATTGTGCAATAAGGGATCGTTAATTACAGTTGTGATTTGGCAAGAAAACTAGGAAAGAATGAGGTCAAATCTGAGGAAAAATTAAGGATATAACATACGGTTTCTGGTACAAGGGTGTATGCCATCCGAAACATACACGCACACATTTTTCTCAGTAAAAACCCTGCACACACCCCTACCATAGACAAAAACAAGCCATTTTGTACACTGACTATGAGCATGGATAAAATCAAACAAGTCAAGCAGATCATGACTTTAGCAATTCGTTTGTACAGTTTATTTCTTCTTCTTAAGATAAGAATCTTTCATCAAAATGCCTTATAAACAAAGTGTATGGCTCAAAAACACAAGAGAAAGAAGTTCTTCCATTCATCAGCATAAAGCAAAAGGTTCAGGAACAGCAGGTTGTACAGTCTTTGTAAAGTTGTCTTCCCTCTGCGTCACAGTTTAAGGCCAAAGGCCAAAAAACATCACTATTAACTGAGTGGTCATGACAACACATGTTGCTACAGTGTGTTTTAATTTTGTCGATAAGAAACGTACATCCTGATTTTAAAGGGCAGAATAACATAAGTGAAAGTAAGTGACTATAAAAGGATGAGGATGCGCTCTTCATGCACAGCATCCGAGTTTAACCAAGGAAACCAGAAGAAATCAAGGAACATGTCATACATCACACACTTCACAGTGAATAACCCCATGCTTATTCACTTGCTATTTAACATTTAAAGCTGTTTTTGTATTATCTCTGTATGCAAAGCAAAATAAATGTAGAGGTTGGATGAATTTTGAAATACTACACAAAAGCAAGAAATGCAAAAAAATGAAAAAACACATTGGGCACTTTAGAGGCATGCGACATGTGCGACTACTGTGTGCCTTGTTGTTAAAGTCAGAACTAAAGCTGCGTTCACGCCATGTCGTAATTACGAGATTCTGACTTGTAAAAAAGCGTTCACGTCCATGTAGAACTCATAATTACAACTTGTAAACTAGGAACCCAGAGAGCATCCGGATGTGGGGCACTTCAGGCAGTGATGCGGCACTGCTGGCTTTCTTTTGGCCCGGACAAAATGGATATGAGCCTGAAGTGGCCCACATGTAGAAGAGCAAATATGGCCCAAATGTCCCAAATCACAAGTGGGCCTTTTTAGGCAAAGCTGCGGAACTCACAGTAATGTATAATCTAGATGTGACCCTAAAGTGGCCCATGTGATAAATAGTGAATATGGCCCAATATCACAAAACAATTGTGGGCCAACTTTGACAAAAATGTGTTCCATGCAGCAATGCTATGGCTTGTTTGTGGCCCAAATCTGGCAAACAGGAGCAGACCATCCAAGTGCCATCGTTCCACATGGTATGTGGGCTGTATGTGTGGGCCAGAAGTGTCAGGTGTGGGCCGGATCTGGGCACAGCAATTTTGCTATCTGGGGAGTCTTCTGAGAGCTCTGACTTGTACCACCTGACCGCTGCAACGTTATGCGGAAACACTCAGCTTCAGCAGTAAAATGTAGTTAAGTAGTTATGTCATAATATTTCAAAATATATAATTGAAAGACATACAATACAGCTTAATGTAGCTAGCACAGAGTTGGATAACCATCTAATGTCGCATAATTCCCTGAACAGCTCAGAGTAGAATGCCCGGGTTGTCATCTAATAACTTAGATAAATCTGACACGTCATGAATGCAGCCTAACAGTACCTTTTAAGCAGTTTGTGCTTTGTTTCAGCTCAACGTATTCAACCAAATTATTAACTTGGTGAATTATTTCAATGCATTTTACTGAAGAAGATTGCTTAGTAATAGCTTTTCATTTGAATCTTCTCACTCTGTGTGCAATGCTTGAGTCATATCACTTCTGAGTTACGTGTATGCGCTGTACTTTCAGTTCCCATGTGTTCTAGAGGGAGCACATCTAACTTGTTTCCAACAGATTGTACTATTCTAAATCAGCCCTGTGTGGGAGTGATGTGGGGAAAGAAATGGAGGAAGAATACCTGCTCTACTGCAGGTATCGGACAAGGGAAGTCAGGGAAGGACTGCATGTAGAAGTTTCTGGAACATCTAGTGCATCTCAATCAGGGGTTAAACAAGCAATGTAATCATTGTGTTATCCCTTGATTATCAGCGTTTTGTGTTTTTATTTGTTGTATTCCATCTTCTGGGCCATTATTTTGGTAAGAATATAATAACTGATCATGTGAAACCCAATTTATGTGACATCTTTAAGTTGGTCATAGCTGACCAGACACAATGTTCCCACTATTTCAACTACAGACATACATTTGAGGTCATAAGTTTACATACGCCTTGCAGAATCTGCTAAATGTTAATCATTAAAAAAGGAGGGATAATTAAAACTACATTTTGTTTTATTTAGTCCTGTCCTGAATAAGCTATTTCAAATAACAGATGCATACATCTAGTCCACAAGACACAATAATAACTGAATTTACACAAATGAACCAGTTCAAAAGTTTACATACGCTTGATTCTTAATACTGTACGCCATTACCTGGATGATCAATGACTGTTTTTATGTTTTTTGATAGTTGTTCATCTTTTGTTTGTCTTGAGCAGTTAAACTGCCCACTGTTCTTCAGAAAAATCCTCCTGGTCCTGCACATTCTTTGCTTTTCCAGCATCTTCTGCATATTTGAACAGATCCAACTTTTCACACTGAGGACAACCGAGGGACTCGTACACAACTATTACAAAAGGTGCAAACATTCACTGATGCTCAAGAAGGCAACACGATACATTAAGAGCCAGTGGGGTGTAAACTTTTGAACAGGATGATCAGTGTAAATTGGTCTTTTTTTGTCTTCTGGGAAACATCTAAATATCTTATGTAGCTTCCGAAGGGCAATACTAACTGAAAGAAAAAGATATTTAAACAAAATAATAACAATTTAACAATAACATTCACAAAACATAAAAACAGTCGTTGATCATCCAGGTAACGACACACAGTATTAAGAATCAAGCGTATGTAAACTTTTGAACTGGTTAATTTGTGTAAATTTATTTATTATTGTGTCTTGTGGACTATATGTAAAAATCTATTATGTGAAATAGTTTATTCAGGGCAGGACTAAATAAAAACACTAAATGCAGTTTTTATGATTCCTCTTATTTTATTTAAATTATGAACATTTTGCAGATTCTCCAAGGCGTATGTAAACTTATGACATTTTACATAGCTGATTCTGTCTCATTCTATATAGTGTCATGAAGCCACTTGACTGCCATAATGGTTCTCTTTCCCCACACTATAGTCGTCTATGGAAGTAAACATATTGACCAAAAATATGACTATAATAAAAATGCCAAGGTGCCATTCGAGCCAATGCTTCAGTAATGCATACTCTGTTGACTATTTTGAACTCTAATATATATATATATATATATATATATATATATATATATATATATATATATATATATTTATAACTGAGATCTCATCACACTGCATGCTTTTATATAACACACCACATTACACTGGACTGCTATACATTTTTTCCTAATCATGTCCTTTAAAAGATTTCATAGAGAAAGACCAAGAGTCCAAATGTTCACTCAGCATGTACACACACGCACACAGTACTACCTGTAGAAGCTCTTTGGCAGAACCTCTTTTCTCCACATCCATCTCTAAACAGTGGTTGAGGAAATATCGGAAAACAGATGACAGATTCTCTGGGTTCTGCAGCTCTGGAGTTCCATTAGTGGCAATGAGATACAGCGCCAACAACAAAAACATCACTGTGTTCATTTGCATCAATTCCTAAAGGGGTAAATAGAAGTCACAGCTTGGAGATTTTTCACTCAGCTGTAAATAAATCATAATCTTTGCACGCTGCCATGAAATGCTGCATCATGTTCAAATGAATAAAAATGGCATGCAGCCTAAAGCATATACAGTATACATACAAAATCAGGGCGTTTATAATTTATTCTATCAAGGTGCCCCGAGACACAGCATGCCCCGAGACACTCCAGTGTTTGCCATTACCTTCAAATACACTCATTTATTGGTTCAATTCCAGCAAAATTGCATATAATATGAGCTAATCAGTGGACTATGAAGGTGAATGCTATATGCAGCATTTATCATCGCTCACTTCCTGACTCCTGTAAGAACATCTGGAAACTAAGAGAAGATCTCAGGATCATTTTTGTCCATCTGCTATGTAAAAAGCTTTTTAAAAAATTGCGTTTGCCTTTTTTTTTTATTTTTTTAAATGAGATTTCTAATAAATGGTATGGTAATCATTCATATGGATTTTTGACAACTTATTAATTCACTAACACATCTGAATTTTTCAAATATGTTTGTCTTGTTCCCACGGTTTCTGTTGCTGTACACTGTTTGTACTAAGAAATTGAACACCTGTGCACTAACTAGCGAAATCAATAGCCTTGGTCATTAGGCAGCTTAATCTTGGTGTTCAGATTTTCCAGTTGCCTAGCAGCAGTGCTCTCATGACTTTAATCACTAGAATAATATGGAAGGAATAAGTAAAGAATGGGGCGTGCTTTTATATTAAAGTAATCAACAAGGGCCTGCTGTGAAGAGGCTTGAAGTGAGGCTGAAATTGATTATTTTCCTATAAATGCACATCCTAATGTTGATCATTTTTATTTTATAAAGAACGTCACGTCTCACTTTAAAAAAAAAACAAACAATCTGTTTATTATTAACATTTAATGCTGTGGAACGTCCGAGAAGCAAGTTAGTTCCTGTCATCACTTACATCACAGCAGATATAACTAATCATTCACTCACCATCCTCTTTTTTCTCTCTCTTTAAGTTAATAATGTTACTGAGAAACTACAAAATGCAAAGCCCTCCACAATGAAGAATTTCCTGTGGTGGAAAACCCAAAGGAACAGGTTACAAAGCGCTGACACCGGAGACTCCTTCCAAAATGTTAAATCAACACCTTCTCACAAAAAATGTCACTATATTAATGATTAAACATGTTAGAAGGAGTGTATTAATATAACTACTGTCAGAGCTGCTGTTATAAAAAAAATTAATCAACAGACTGTGAGTGTGTGCTATGCTGCAATTTACAGTATATATTAATCTCCTCATGACTCATCATCCCTCTTACCCTCAGAGGATTCTCACTGAGGTATGGAGGCTCTCCCTCAATCATCTCTATAGCCATTATAGAAATGCCCAGAGACCAGATGTCTACTTTGGGTCCATAAGCCTTGTGGGTTACGACTTCCGGGACCATTCCAGTTCGAAGTGCAGACCATGGTGCTGCACTTACTCTGTTCGGGGGTGATCTGGGCGCAGAAGCAAAAAAACACACACAATCACACACACAAAAACATAGCAGTCAGAGGTGGGCATTTATGATATATAACGATGCTTGAGTACTAATGCTACCTTAGTGCCTAATATCAAGGTATCAAGACTTGTAGGTGAAACACCTCAGCTTCAGAATGAGCATCAAATAGGAAAAATGCTAAACTCTGCAGTGCCGTGGCTCTCTAAGTCTCAATACTCATTTTCTGTGTCAGACCTTCTGTAAGTACAATGTGACCACAGTGCCCTCTGCTGGTGTAGGCTCACATCAGCACTCACATATCTAGGTGCGTTTTAGAAGCAAGCTGATAGAGGAAGTTTGTACTGTCTTCAACAAGAAGCTTTTAAAAGTTTACAAAGGCAAAACCTTCAGACATAATACACAATCATGTTAACTGTTTAGACACGTTCTAGACGCTTAGGGGTACTAACTGAGTTTGACGGAGCCGTCCATTCCCAGTAGGATGTTGTTGCTCTTGATGTCCTTGTGAATAACCTGGTTGGAGTGCAGGAATTCCAGAGCTTGAAGACACCACACACACACACACAACAGAAGAACATCTTAAATAAACTGTAAAAGACATGAGAGGTCAAGACCAAGAGAGAGAAATGTGTAATAGTCCTCTAACTAATGATGTCTTATCAGATGTTATGATCACATTTTCAAAGTTTTCAATAACTGCTGCAATTACACACTAATATTAATAGGTTGCAAAAAAAAAAAAAAAAAAGCTCAGTACAGACACTAGATATGATGACCCCAATCTATGCCAATTGGCTATCTTTACTACTTTACTACCACTACTACTACTACTACTACTACTACTACTAGGTCCCTTAGGCTTCCTTATGGTCTTCTCTGTCTTTACATTATTTACTTCCTTTCACTCCAGCACCACCCACAACTTGTCGCCAACCAGGTAGCCATGGCAACCAGACAGCACCACCGCAATACACTGCATTACACCGAGTAGCTATGGCAACCACACAGTGCTAGCCTGGGGCAATACATTAGTGCTGAGATGGAGTGGTAACCATAAAGAAAGAGAAATCCATCCATCTTCTCCCATGGGCAACATTATAGCCCAAGGCATGTTGGGGTATCTATAGAAACAGCCAAAGCCCCATGGACCTGCCATAACAGTTGACCAGTAGAAACAGCCAAACAGACAGACAAACAGACAGTAGAAAAAGCCAAAACCCCATGGACCAGCCCCATGGACCAGCCATAACATATTGACAGGGAACTGTGGGAGAGGGTAGCAGGTTTCACTATATGACATATTGTTTGGTTTATATATATATATATATATATATATATATATGTGTGTGTGTGTGTATGTGTATTTATTTACATTTGTTTGTAAATGGTCTGCACTTATATAGCACATTTATCCAAAGCGCTTTGCACTGTGTCTCATCACCCATTCACACACTAACGGTAGCAGAGCTGCCATGCAAGGCGCTAGCTTGCCATCGGTAGCAACTTGGGGTTCAGTGTCTTGCCCAAGGACACTTTGGCATGTGGAGTCATGTTTGCTGGGAATCGAACTGCCAACCCTACGATTAGTGGATTACCCGCTCTACCACCTGGGCCACAGCCACCCCAAGTCATTAAATGCAACTGACTAATGTTTATTCAGTCCCTGACTAAAAGTAAGTCAATAAAATTTAGCAAAAATTAAATTGCAGCATGTTCCTAAATAGTAGTCTCCAGATGTTGTAAACTCTTTTAAAAAAAAGGGCAAACACATAAACTCTTAAAGATGGACAAACTACGAAAATTCTACAATGTATGGTCAAAAGTTTGTGTACACCTGACCAGCATACCCATTCGAGTGATGGGTCTTCCCTAAACTTTTGCCATACAATTGTACAGGATGCCTTTATATGCTGTTGAATTACAATTTCCCTTCACAGGAACTAAGAGGCCCAAACTTGTCCCAGCATGACAATGCCCCTGTACAGAACTCAAGATCCATGAAGACATTTGCCAAGGTTGGTGTGGTTGGTGTGGAACCCAAACTTGAGTGTCACCACATCTGTACAGTAACATGTTGTCATGTACTGTAAAAACATTTAAAAGCTGTGCATCATGCTTACCAATGGACCATCTACAATAGTTTGTCCATTGCTCTTCAGTCTGATTGCTTCTGTTACTGAAGGGTCACTCTGTTGAGTGCTTTTCAGGTCTACTGGCTCTCTGATGATGATAACTGCAATTGATTCTAGCTCTGTGACACCTGAAAATGTTATTCCTTCCACAGCAGCTTTCTTTGCTAGCTCATCAACTATTAAATTACCATCAGCATGTTTGTCTGGTTTGGAGCCAGGCTAAATTAGGGCTAATGATGGAGAAAGGCAAGGCCTAATAATACTCTGTTCTAACAGAGAATACACTGTATGCAGGGGTTTGCCTAATCTGGATAATTGTACTGTCTGAGGGAGGGTGGATCACCTCCCTGAACCTTCACTTCCATCACACTAGTATCAACACAGCCACAAGCATGCTTTGAATGAACAAAAACACCTATGTTCTGATAACTAATAATCGTCCACCGATAACAAGGTATCTAAATCATAATCCTCTGACTTTTTGATCGTATGTACAGCATGTACAGTTGCAATCAAATGATTCAACCCCCATTGCAAATCACGTTTATTGTCAAAATTTACAGACTTTCAGCTGTTTGAAATGAACAAATCAAACAAAAGCAATTGAAGTCGTTCAACACAACGAATGCTTCAAGTGGTTTCCTCAAATTCAACTGAAAATGCAACTTGTAATGACTTCTCCAGTCTCAAAATGATTCAACCCCCTGAATAGAATCCCTCACAACAACACAAATATGCAAAACAGGTGTTGTCTCAAGCACACCTGATGCAACTATTCAAGGGCTTCATTAGTTTCACCAGGTGTGCTTGAGATGGAATACATGAAATACTTGAACTGGCTAGGGGCAGAAAATTGATGAAATACCTGCACAGAGCAGAAAAAGGAAGCTGTCAATGGCTGCAACCAGATTTTTGAGAAGGCAGGTTGTGAAAAACCCTCCAGATTGCTTCTTTAGTTTTGCATTAAACTAAAGGTTGCTAACGTTGTTACAAGTTATAAATGACAAGAGAATCCTATAGCTAGAAGTTTAGTATTGTTTAACATATATTCCTACCTAAATCACACACAAACAATAAAACATGTATGTTCTTGTTTTATAACTGCCAGTAGTGCTTAGAGAACATAACTGAGGTGCAAGTAGTGTGTAACTGAATAAAGCTTGTTTGTGCTGATAGGTTAGGTCAGTGGTTTTCAAAGTGGGGGCCGCCAGGGGGCACTCGGGGGGCCTCAACAAACTGTGTCGGAGCCACCAAGCCCATCCCTCCCACTAGTATGTTTTCTCTTTCGCACTCTCAGACAACCACAACCACACAATCAATTCCTAATGTAATTTAATGTAAAGATGTAAGATGTAATTATTAATTTAGAAAAAAGGGGGATATATTCAGAAGTCTGTATTTTTAATGTTTTAAAGACATCTTGCAAAGGGGGGGGCCTCGGTCAAATGTTAATGCCATTTGGGGGGCCTTGCCCTGGAAAAGTTTGGGAACCCCTGGGTTAGGTGATGGGTCAGGTTGCCACAAACATTTGGCCAAATAGAGTGGTGCAGGGATGACGTCATTTTGTATGCCAAAACCCGGATACGAGTTAGCATTTTAGCCCTTCGTTCATTGCCACGTGACCTTTATTTTGAAATGTTTTTTTCCCCCTCATCTTTGCTGCAGACTTCGTGTATGTCATGTTGAACAGTGCGCATGCGTTAAACTTATTTCGCTCGTGTATTTTGATGCATGACGCTTGACGCCATGGTTAATATTTCCCTTGACAGATACATGTCTGAAGAGTGAACTGAAAAGGTACGTGTGTTTTGTTTTATTAATTTGATGCTATATAACTCTAATGAACTCATTATTTTTACAGTACAGGGTTAATTTATTATTTATGATGTCACGTGGTCTTGTGTGGTGTATTTATTCTTAAGGTTGATCATCTAATGAATATATCTCATGGTCTAAACATTTAAATACAAATGAACCCTCTGTCTTGTCCCCAAAGTGTATTGATTACCCAGCATGTCTCCCCGCATTGATGATGTCATGAAGCTGTGTTGTGAGCTATCTGCAAATCAGCAGATAAAGACTGCAGTGAAGCATTCTGGGAAGGGAGCGATGACTGCTGGAGGACTCGCTTTTGCTGGAGGATTGGTTGGGGGACCGCTTGGCATTGCCGTAGGCAAGTATCAGTAAATTGCTCCTATATAAATACTGAAAAAAGGAATAAAACCCGGTGAGGCATGCTGTTACAGGCAAACAATCCACAATGGAGTTGTGTGATGCGAAGCAAAATGGTTTATTTTCCTATAACAGCATGTCCTTATGGGTTTTATTCCTCTTATACCACAGCAACCTGTTTTAATTATGTGTTAATGAATGACATCGTGCTTTTATCCATTTATAGTTACATTGTATGTTGAGCATCCAAAGACAAGTTAGTTCCTGTTCACTTACATTATAATAGGTAGAAACTGTCATTTCCTCACTAGTCTTTATTTTCCTTTCTTTTGAAGTTAAAAGGACAAAAAAATGTAGCTTTTAATGTTACTGAGAAAGTAGAAAATGCAAAGTCCTGAATGTTTTCCCATGATGAAAAACTTACAAAGTGCTGACACTGGAGACTCCTTCCATAAATGTTTAAAAACATCTCCTTATAGAAAACCATAATGGCCATGCACATTCCTGTGAAGGCGTTGTTGCCATAGAAACAACAAATTATTAGAATGACTGCATTAATTTGAACGTATCACTTGAATTACAGCCAGGACTACTGTCAGAGCTGCTGTAATAGAAAATTCATCAATCAACACCACCTGATTTGAGAATTGAACAGGGCTGTGGTATCATTTCCTACAGAGTTTCAGTTCTGCCCAGATTCCTCGATATGAAATTGATCTTTGTGCCTTGTTAAAAGGCGGTGCTGTTGGAGGACTTCTGGGATGCTGGATGACAAGCGGTCAGTTCAAACCACTTCCTCAGGTCATCAGGGAAATGACACCAGGACAGCAGCAGAAGCTCTACGAGGACATCATGGCCATCTTGGGCTCGATTGATTGGACAGATGTAGCTCAGTTATTGGCTATAGTCATGGGAAATGCAGCACTTCAGCAGCAAGTAACTGCAGCTTTACTGAGCTACATTCACAAAGAGCTTCAGGCTGAGGTTCATTATGTGGACTGAAATCAGATCACTTGTTTGGACAACATATTTAATGAAGGATGTAAAGAAGTAATGTAGTCTACATATTTAAGTGACACCTATTTATTTTAGTATATTTTAAAATCAACAATTTTAGGAACAAATTGCAAATGACACACTACATTTTCACAGTCAGGATGAATAAAATGAATTGTTGACTTTTACAAGACAACTGTAAAACACGACTTAAGTAATATACTCACTAAAATTCAAATGCTGTTTTCTCACTGATTTAAAAACTTTTTGGGGGGGGCTTTTACTCCATTTTCTCACAATTTAAACATTTCCAGTTCCAACTTACTGTTTAGTTCCCCTCTATTACAACTTGGCTACCAGTCAAGGGAAGTGAAGTCTGAGACGTGATGCCAAGCCATCTTTTCAAACGGTTGCTTATGCAGTGGGTGCGTCTCTTTCTCTTTTTTTAATTGCTTTAGATTCCTCTCTTGGCTTTGCTTCTTGGCTTCCTCCTCTGAAGACACATGGTAAGGATGCAAAGATAGTGGCAATCGTGGGCAAAATGACACGTCCTCATACTTTAGCGTCTTCACTTATTGATGAACGGTTGCCTAGCTGTATCCCCCTCCCCCTTTATTTATTTTGTTTTATTAGGGGCTGAGCACCAATGGCTATTGTTTTTCTACAGATTTCACCAAATCTGTGCCCCAAGCTTCCAAAGCTTTACTGCCACCAACAGGTCAAAGTTTGGCCAAATTTCAAAGTGTGTTTATGCCCATAACTGTTTAACTGTGTGGCCAAAAATTCAATGCCAGTTGTCCCTGAGATCATACTAAGTTCAAAGGACTCCGCCTAATTAGATTTACGGCTATCTTGGATTTTTGTTAAAAACTGTTTTTCACTATTCCTCCTACAAATTTTGTCCAAATTTGGCTCATAATATCTTCAGACCAATCCACAAAAGATATCAAATTGAATTTAGATTTTTTTTTGACAGTTTGCTTGTAACAAGCCAACAAATCTGGCCATGAAGCCAGTCAGTCTCATCATCGATACGTTAACGACAGTGTCTCAATAACAACTTCATGGATGGTCACGAAATTTGGTACGTGTCTTCAGGACTTTGACCCGAGGCTACGGAAAAAATTTAATGACTGTGCCATCTAGAGGTCAAAAGTTACAATGATGTAGAAAATGCTTGAATCTAATTTATTCTTGCTGCTCCTCCTATAAATTACACCCCAAAATCATCAAATTTGGTCATGTAATCTTAAGACCTATCTGCACAAAATTTCAGATGGATTTTTGATCTTGAAAACTGTTGTCCTGCAATGACAAAATACAGGTTCCTAAGCCATAGCTCTGCAATGAATTTATACACCAGCACCGAACTTTGACCAAGACCACGGCCTGAATGTATCCAAGAAATTTCGCTTCAGTGCCACCTAGTGGTGAAGTGCTATAGTAGCTTTTACGTTGTTCTTATCATTTGAAGAACTTGTCCTAAATCCACAGTTCTACTTTCCTATGATTCTTTGGAATAGGCCCAATTGAACACACACCAACATTAAAAAAAAATGGGTGTACATCCTGTTGACCATTTTGAAATACATTGAAAACTTTTTTCGCTACTCCTACAAATTCTGTCTAATTGTTACCAAACCTCCCTCATATTGACATCAGATGAAGCCACACAAAAGTTTTGCCCATGACACAGCAACGAATCTTATGGTGAAGGTGCCAGTCGGATATGAGGCGATATCTGGGCAATACTTTTACCCCGTAAATGCTGCTTGCATATTTAATCATTATCACCAATGAGACTTCAGGACATGATGCATTGGTCGACTCTTAACAGTTTATTAGCGGAGCTATTGATAGCTTAGCCCTCCCATTTAATATCACACTAGATGCCAATGGGTATAACAGAACTGAACAAACACAGCGTGATGTGATTACACACTGAAGTGACCTTAATTAAAACATTACATTATGTGTACATCACATTTTTAAGTGTTCAGGTTTTAGCCTATACACATCACATGACTTCTATATAAAGCCATTTTAATCATTGTTTCTCATTTTTAATTATGTTTAATAATTTTATATTTATTGTTTTTATTATTGTTTAATTTATTGGAATTAGTTTATCCTATTTAAAAAAAGACTAACAGGAGACCTGTGTATCCTTGACCTGGTAGGCTCAAATGTTTGATCTAGATCTTTTATCAGTTTTATTGGTTTTGCTTCCATTTCCTTATTTGTAAGTCGTTTTGGATAAAAGCACCTGCTAAATTAATAAATGTATAAATGTAAATGAACATAAGCCGACTTGCTGGGAGTCTGGTCATGGCAGATCTGACTGACCCGAGCCTGGACTGGAGAAATTCCTGGCCATGGTCTTATGTTTGTCAAGCATGCTTTCATCATGTGCCTGCTCTAAACTGCGTTACAATCGATTGGTTCCTCAAGTTCCACTGCTATTAACAGAAACGCCCCTCGGCTTTCAGATTGGGCTGGCTGTTCACCCCGTTCATCAGAGTCCAAGCCACCTCATTGGCAGTGGATTGGCACAGTGCAGTTGTGGCTGCTCTGCATGGTGCTTTAGGTGGCTCTGGGGCTCTAATGTTCTTGAAGCTTCCCAGTGGCACTGACTATTGAAAAGACTACACTCTTAGAAATTCTACCATCCAATTATTTGTTCCTTCTTGGGAAACGATTAAAGGTCCTATGTAGAACCCAACACCAGAAGGCTTCTGTATCTGCACAGATTCCAGGTGTACCCCTTTAGAAAAGCTAGGACGATTACCCAGCCAAAGAACTCTTGAGGAAGCCTGTAAGACTGGTAAATCCTTGTCTACAGTGATACTGAAGCTATAAGCACAGCTACAGCTTTTAGTTGACTGTATTGACTGTACAGTAGATCCCATGATACTCTGGAAACTGCATTGTGAAAGGAAACCCTTTTCCTATTCAATGTACTGGTTTGAAAATATGACAGCGATGAGTGAGTTGGAGTGGCTTAAAATATTTATTAGTTTGTTCAGACACCCATCTAATAATAAGTAATTAGGCGATGTCCACATCTATCCAACAACCACTGTGTCTTCATCAGGAAACTCATAGTACGGCACCTCTAAGTTGAGGGGTGCAGGTCCCTTCCTGATCCTCCCAGAGGCATCATAATGTGAGCCGTGACACGGGCAGTAGTAACCGCCATACTCCCCAGCATTTGCGATAGGAACACAGCCAAGATGAGTGCACACCCCAACGACGATAACCCAAGAAGGCTTGATGACTCGGTCTGTGTCGTGCTGTGGGTCACGGAGCTCTGACAGATCCACGTTAACCTCAGTTGCGATCTCCTTCTCGGTTCTGTGGCGAACAAAAAGGGGCTTTCCTCTCCACTTGAACGTCATGTTCTTCCCCTCTGGAATATCAGCCAGCTTGATCTCAATTTTGGACAAGGCCAGGACATCTGCAGAGGCGCTCATGGAAGAGACGAACTGAGTCACAGCTGTCTTGGCGGCGTAAACCCCCACCACAGCAGTGGAGCCTGTGATCAGGTAGGAGAAAGCCCTGCGAGCCTCGCTACTCTCTTGTGAGGACGTCTTCGGATCCTGTACTTCAGGACGACGGTAGTGGGTGAAGTCAGGGATCCTGATATCGGTGTGGGCAAAACGCACTCCAAAGTGTCCTAAAAGACAATTAAGAACATGTGTGAACAGGAGATAAGCATTACCCAACCTTCACACTAAACATCAACAAAGTGACCGGAACAAATCCAAACAACTGGCTCAAATGATTCCTCAGACCAATTGTTTGACGTTTTATCAGGTCCCCACTCACATAATTAAGAAAATCTTCATATGACTTCACATTAAATTTGTATTAAGACATTGCGAAGAAGTAGAGATTGTTGGCGAGTGTCTGTAGCTAGTACAAGGCTTGACACATAACATAAATAATAACAACAAAAAAAACACACTGATTAGTGCATTATTTAGCTTTAGAAGCATTTGCAGCTCGGCTACTGTAACTCAACAGAACTTAAAACACGAAAACGTGCTGGACCGTGAATGCCCACATGCAACAGCAAAAAATTTGCACTGCAACAAATATATTACCTGTGTTAACGCACAGGCACCCATGTTGAATTAATAGGTAAGGGACTGATTTATTTAATCTTTTATTTACTTTATTGGATTTTCAGTGGGTCAAATGTTTACATACACTTTGTTAGTATTTGGTGGCATTGCCTTTTAATTACTACAGTACTCTGCAAGAATTTCCTCCTAACAGAACTGGTGTAACTCAGTCAGGTTTGAAGGCCTCTTTGTTCGGACACGCTTTTCTGTTCAGTCCAGAAATTTTCTCTGTGATTCAGGTCAGGGCCAATCCAGTACTTTCACTGTGTTGTCTTTAAACCATTTTGTTACATCTTTGGAACTATGCTTACACACTAAAAAACAACACCACTGGGTTAAAAACAACCCAAATTGGGTTATTTTTAGCCCAACAGCTGGGTAAATATAGGACAGAACACATTTTGGGCTAAACTAACTAACTAACCCATCAAGTTGGGTTGTCAAATTTAACCCAGCAAATGGGTTGTTCACATCTTGTAAAAAAGGGGCATAATAGGTCTCCTTTAATGGTGGATGTACTTGACCAGTTCCTTTGTTGTTGTCTTGGAGTTCAGTTGAACCTTTCAGAGCAAAGTTCATTCAACCATGGGAGTTTGTTTGCACCTCATTCCTGAATGATGCAGTGTTTGTGTGGTCTCAAGATGTTTATATTTGCATACAGTTAATTGTACCTATACATGTGGGACCTTCAGTTGGTTGGAAATTGCTCCTAAGAACGAACCAGACTTTTGGAGTCCCACAATTGTTTTACTCTGGGCTGAGTTGTGCGGATTTTTTTTTCCTCGTGGTGTCAAGGGCAAAAACGAACTGGCTCTTTAAATACCCGTACACGTGCACGTCCCAGTGATTAGCATATGAGCACAATCAAAATATATGCAAAGAAAATCTTACAGGGTGTGTGACAGGAGAGCAGAGTTGCTCTATTCCAGGCTAATTTAAACCTACTAACCTACAGAGCAATGACACACACGTACCATGGAGGCTACCTGAGGCAGACTGACTTCTGTCCGATTTTCTCTGATTCACCAAAACATCATCTCTTGAGTTTACAGCTGCAGGAACTAAAGCTGTCAGGGGTCTGGATATGATAAAGTTGGTCGTGTGTAAGTAAGGGTACAGAAACCCAGAACGACCGACCAAGGACATCATCTTCTGCAGCTGAAGATTTCGGTCGCAGCAGCCGACCCTGCTAAGGGCTTTCGACACGACACCGGCTTACAGGACACTATATCGGACGCCTGATTATATCTCGACAAAGAAAATGCATATGATTTAACTTACTATTATAAATATACATTTAATTTTATACATAATTTATAATATAATAATTTACTTTCTGTTTTGCTCATAGCATTCTGTTTAGAATGTTACAAAGATAACGTGTTCCGGCATTAAATCGTACACCTATATTACTTCGGCTCTTGGGTCCTTTTTCTCAAGCGCTCTACATGTAAACAATCAGCCGCACTGCTATATTTTTTTCTCACCGCATTCCGGAAAGTCCCACCTTCTTCTGTCTGATTGGTTAGTCGCGTTCCTTTTCCGTCACCATTGGCTGGTAATCATTGACAAAAGCACGCGAGGGCGAACAAAATCATGCAGTCATTCATAAGAACTAGCACAGAAGGCGTTGCTTGGCGGAATGCGGGCGGGAAGAAAATAAGGTCTCGGCACAGGATGGCTGCTCAACATCTTTTTAATAATGAGATTAATTCGTAGGAAGATAGCGATAATTGTTGTTCTGGCGTATGTGGTTTTTTCATTGTACGCTGCATACAATGTGTTTTTCAATAAGAAAGTTATTACTCGCGTGCACAGAGTGGTGAAAAAGGGCTCTGTACCTGCAGGTACGTTAACTATGATTAGCTTGCTAGCATGCTAAAGTCATCATACAGACTCATCAGGAATTCATTTGATCAGTATGACACTGCAGCCTGTATACCTCATGCAACTGGGAGAGTAGCTGCAGTATTTTCTCGAAGCTTCTTAATATCTCCTGGTGTTTATTAGAAAATTATGAAAAGTATGGAAATTCAGATTTATTTATTTATTTATTAAAGATAATTTATCTGTTGTCAAAGAAATACAGACTCAAGATACCAAAGGCCCTTATTATATATTCTATGCATTAACGCAGCCTCCAAAATGCGCATTAGCAGTGATCTATCGAATCTTTGAATCGACTCTTCTAGGTGAACACTGAGCCGAGCCACATATATGAGTCGTTTGTTGTTGTAGCCAATGCGGTGACACTTGCAACCTAATTCAATCACAATGCATCCATGGAAATCGCTCTTCAAAAAGCCTTCAGAGTGAATATGTGAATTCTGTTATATAGTGAGCGAGTAGAGATATACGTATTAGAGTGATTTAAAAATAGTTATAGGAGTATATGTAGACAGGAAGTACAGGTGGGTAAGTGAAGTGTAGAGAACAGTAATGTATAGTGCAGTCTGTATGCTACGGCACAAGGTGATGTACCGTTAATGTCTGACTTGTGTAGAGTGTTGTTAGATTATGATCAACCTTATGGTCTATTAATGACCTTTAAAATAACAACATAACTGATCTTAGAAACTTTAAGAAGTCTGTGATTCTTTCCACAAGGAAAGCGCAACATTCCTGTAGACAGCAATGGTAATGTGTTGCTATAAACCAGAGGAATACAAATAAAATTGCATGTGAAAAAACATTTATAGACTGTAAAATGGGGCTGGTGTTGTTCAGGAGATTGTATATAAGGTTGTTTTATTACTGAATAATTTTTCACATTTGTAGAACAGTCCAGAGCAGGAGAGGAAGAATGGAACCCATGGGAGGAGGACGAGCGCGCAGACTCCATCTCTGTAGTGCAGAAACGGAGAGAGGCTTACAAATCATATCAGGAGCGCGTTGCAAAGAGCAGGCCCAAAAGATATAAAGTTCAAATCTGGGGAAAAGCTGCTATTGGTAAGTGTCTGGTGATTATATTACTGCCCTCACAGTGATGCTTTACATGTGAAAAACTGACAATCCACCTGTGACCTGCTTTAGAAGATACACTATAATGACTAAAAATACAGTTTGATCATAAATTTACACACCCCTTGCAGAATCTGCAAAATGTTAATGATTTTAAAAAGTAAGAGGGGTCATTAAAATTGCATTTTGTTTTTTATGTAGTATTGCCCTGAATAAACTATTTCACATAACATATAGTCTACATACGGTCCACAAGACTCAATAATAACCGAATTTACACAAATGAACCAATTCAGGAGTTTACATACGCTTGATTCTTAATACTGTGTGTCGTTATCTGGATGATCAACGACTGTGTTTATATTTTGTGATAGTTGTTCATGAGTCCCTTGTTTGTCCTGAGCAGTTAAACTGCCCACTGTTCTTCGGAAAAATCCTCCAGGTCCTGCACATTCATTGCTTTTCTAGTATCTTCTGCATATTTGACCCCTTTCCAGCAGTGGCTATATAATGTTGAGATCCATCTTTTCACACTGAGGACAACCAAGGGACTCGTACACGACTATTACAAAAGGTGCAAACATTGACTGATGCTCAAGAAGGCAACACGATACATTAAGAGCCGAGGGGGTGTAAACTTTTGAACAGGATCTGGCTCTTATTGTATAGTGTTGCCTTCTTGAGCATCAGTGAATGTTTGCACCTTTTGCAATAGTTGTGTATGAGTCCTTTGTGCTATTATTGTGTCTTGTGGACTATTTGTAAACATCAGTTATTCATGGCAGGACTAAATAAAAAAACAATGCAATTTTAATTATCCCTTTTATTATTACTTTTTAATTATTAACATTTTGCAAGGGGTGTGTAAATTTATGAGCACAACTGTATGTGGCTACCTGACTGTCACAATCATATGTTCTTGGTGTGATGGTCAGGTGTCCACATACTTTTGGATATATTACAAGCCCTGTTACAAGCATCTTGATTTAAAATCTTGAGCTTAGTCACAATTTATTGGGAATCTGCATAAAAACACATGAAACGTACAGTATATGAATTAAATGTGAAGTTTTGATAAACATGTTTAAGCCGAATTGAACCATGTTTTTACAGAGAATGTGTGTTCTTTCTCTTCTTGGTGCTAGGACTTTATTTGTGGGAACACATTTTAGAAGGGCCTTTGAACCCCACTGATAAGACGGGTCAGTGGAGGGAAGGAGAGATTCAGTCGGGGAAGATTAATTTCAGGTAAGCTGTGAGATATTGAAGGGATCGGGGTCTTATTTATCAATCTTGTGTGCACATAGTTTTGTGCGTAAACAATGCATGTGAACGTTTTTATTCACAGATTGTTATTTTTTGCAGACAGATGAAATCTAAAGTAAAATTGGGTTTAAAAATGGATTGGGATGATTCCATAGTTGAAGACTTTAAGAGGAACAGGAATCTCTTTGTTGACGGTGATGAGTGGCTTATCAGTTGATTTTGTTTGCCCAGTGCAGTTTTAGTTTAGGAGGTTACTGAGATGATTTAAAAAAAAATAAATAAACAAGCGATTTACCATATATGGTAATTTGGGGGTGTTTTTTTATGCAAAAGAGTGTGGTGGTGCACAAGCAGAGCAGTTCATGTGGGATCTATCAACATCCTATGTGCTTAGCTATGCACACTACTTGTAAAAAGTTTAGACACACTCATTCTTTATTTTTACCCGACCAAAAAAAATCTAAATAATTCAAAATAACTTCATATTTTAGCATCTTAAAAATAGACACCATTTTTGCCTAGAATTTCCAGAAATGTATTCTTGGCATTTTCTCCACCAATTTCTGGAGGAATCTGACTGAGATGCTTTTAAACAGTATTAAAGGAGTTCCCACCTACACTGGACTCTTATTGGCTGCTTTTCGGAATATTTCGCTCCAAGTCATACATTTAAAAAAAATTGTAAATAAAACACAACACAGATTTCAAACATTTAATCATACACCTTCAGATCAAAAGGTTTTTAAGGTCATGCTAAACATTTTAGTCGAGTGTCTCCAAACTTTTGACCGGTAGTGTATATGCACATGTGATAAATGCCAATTTCCTTATGCATACTGGTGGTTCTTTTTCTCAAATTTATCACTTGTTCTATGCAAGAGTTTATATACAAGACCGCAGAGCTTTTAAAAACAGAGCTGTGTCTCAGTGCATTGCATAATATTAGTGTAAGTAGTGTCTAAATGTTGGGAAACTCAGCAAGATGTAGCGCACTAATAAACCTGGATCATGTACTTAAACCACATAATAATCACAGAAGTGTGGTCTCTACACTGCTGATGCAAATCAAGAGGAAAAAAACCCTAAAAATTTCGACACAGTGCTTTTCTGGTGCAGGTCAGTGACGTGGAGTACAGTGAAATAATTTATTTGCGTTTAAAGATTTTTGTTCCCATAATCAACAAAAGCAGTAGGTTTAGATGACTTATTTTATAGGATAATGACTCAAAGATGTCAAGATATGTTGATCGTCAGATTTGTTTATGTACAGGGTGAAATTCAGGAAAATCCTCTGTCTTTAAATAAAGCTTCATATTGATTCAACTTTCATAAACAGTATGGGAATTTTGAGATTAATAACTACTCATAAATATTCCATTTCTGCCAGTTTCTACACAGGCCCAGCAGTAGTGCAGGGTCACATTCCTCTGGACACAGACAGTGTCGTGTTGGTATTGAATGGTCGTGAACAGCAGAAGATCTCCTATTCTATCCAGTGGCTACAACATGTGCAGACTCTCGTTCAGGCTCACACCATCTCTAAAGTAGCTGTGGTCTTACTGGGCAGCGAGCAGTGCATTAATGAGTGGATCAGCCCCTATATGAAGAGATCTGGAGGCTTTGTGGATCTGCTGTTCCTCGTTTATGACAGTCCCTGGGTCAACGACAAGGATGTCTTCCAGTGGCCTCTTGGTGTAGCCACGTATGAGCTTCTTTTCTGATTCAATTCTCTTTTATTAGGGCTCAATGAATTTCCACCAGTATATTGTTTTAATGCATATTAGATTTAAAAGGTTTACACGCTAAGATTTTCACCAATCGAAATGAATTCTTTCTGACTGTAGAGTCAAATGAACAGTTTATAGGTATCCTAAACAGGAAAGTCTGTAGACAGTCTATGTTTTAATGCACTTTCTATGTAACCTGATCCAAAATTATGCACATACAGGGAGTGGGGTTTAGTGCTGATTTTGTTTCTTTGTTTGCACAAGGAGCATATTGTGACTTAGACACACACGCACAGACCATACAGTCGGATTCCAATAGTTAAAGTAATCAGACACAAAGATTAACATAACTGTTATTCTTCTATTTGACAGATTATTAAAAGGATAACCTACCTCACTCAATCAGACACAAATTTTATTTAGAATGGGTTTACTCTATTCAGATTGAGGTGTATACATGTTTTTTTTATTCTGATTAAGCTATTAGTCAGATTATTAAGCTGTTAATGTAGCTAATGGCTGTTTTAATTTTTAAACTTTTAAAAAATTTTCCCTCCTTCTCTTGGTTAACAGGTATAGACACTTCCCAGTTGTAACACCCAATACACAGATGGTGAGCACTGTGCGACCATACATCTGCAACTTCCTCGGCACAGTCTATAAGAACTCCTCTCGGGAAACTCTCATGGGCATCTTGAAGCAGAATGGCTTGGAAAAACAGTGTCTTACAAATGCTCGGGAGAAGTATGTGTTTACTTTTTTAGTTCATGATAAAATGGCACTGTAACATAATATGTATTCGTGTACAGTTAACTATGAATTGACTTTTTGCGTTCTGGTGTGATTTTCCATCACAACTAGGCTACATTCTGATCATTTCCCCTTGCAGTTTGCATGTTTTCCAACCGACAACAACAAACCCGTATTCCCAGCACGATTGTATCTAAGGTGACATGATGATTCCTTTCCCTAAGGTGGCTTCCTCAGGAGACGGCAGAAACCTCCAGACAGTACCAGATGGCTCTGGCTCAGAGCGACTTGACCCTGTGCCCAGTTGGAGTAAACACTGAGTGCTACCGCGTCTACGAGGCCTGTGCCTATGGCTCTGTGCCCGTGGTGGAGGACGTCCTGACTCCGGGAGCCTGTGCCAACGGCCGCAGCTCCCCTCTTCGGCTGCTCAAAGATGCAGGGGCACCCTTCATCTTCCTCAAGGATTGGAAGGAGCTGCCAGCCATCCTGGAGAAGGAGAGGGTGATGACGCAGGCCAAGAAGACGGAGAGGAGAATGAGGCTGCTGGAGTGGTACACTGGATTCCGTCAGCAGATGAAGGACAAGTTCACAGAAGTCCTGGAGGAATCTTTCTTTAAACTGAGCTAGGAAGAGACACTTGGTCTATGTCGGATTTCGTTATGGTTAAACTTTAACTTATGGTTACATTTCTGTAACTTATGATTGTTGATAGTGGTGCACCAATCCCATGTTTCCAAGTTCTAAGTTCAGATACTGACATCCTCACAGTAACTGAGACTCTGCAAGACTTAATGTTACACCTCAGGCATGATCTTGACAGGCATGAAGACAATTTGTGTGCATTATTTGTGTTCTATCAATCAAAAATATTGGCCTATTATGCAGTACTGGATAGGTGCATCCCTAGTCACTGATTTTCCTGCATATTTACAGAGCCTTATTTATTAAGCCCATAAATATATTTGGTGTTAATATGTCTTTGTACACTAATTTCAGTAAACATTATCTGTTTCCTCATGACATGTATTATAATGCTCATATTTAACCTTAAATTGTATTTTTATGGTCTTTTATGGTTTGGGCTGACATTGTGTTTTCTGTAACACTAATCATCATTTGACTCATCTCAGTGTGATAGAATTAAAATAATGAAACCTGTAGTGAAATGATTTATTTGTAATTGTGTTTATTTGATATCAGAGGACAGATTTCTACCCAGTACAGCATTTAGCATATACACTGGCATGTGCTGGCGCACCCGGTAGAGTTGCCCCCTCGCAGCATTACGGTTCCCAGTTCGATCCTGAGCTCAGGCCTGAGTTTCCTCTGGTTTCTCTAGTTTTCTTCCACCTTGCAAAATCATGGCTATATGCTAAAGTGTCAATGAATGTGTTTATGCATGCTGCCCTGAAGTGGACTGGTGTCCCATTCTGTATATGTCCTCACCTCACATCCAGTGTTCTGTATCCACGGTCTCCCTGATCACAATAAAGTGATGACTGAAGACTGAATAAATGAATGAAACTCAAGAATGGTCCTAAAACAAATGGAAATGTTTCTACTACAGGGTGTCCCAAAAGTCTCCATACATAGGGGACTATGTTTGCCAGCACCATGTCGGGGTGTGTGTGTGTGTATATATATATATATATATATATATATATATATATATATATATATATATATATATATATATATATATATATATATAAAATCATATAAACTAAGTATGGACGACATTTTGCTAAAAAGTGTTCATTTGTCCTATGTATCGAGATTTGGGGACAACTTGTTGAATCAATCATACTTCTGTTTTCATTGATTTGTATTATGTACACAATGCAGCACATTCTACTTAATTTGCGTGTTTATGTGAATTTAATATGCATTTTATAAACATTATAATAGCTTTATCTTATACATTTAACTTCAGATATAATGTAAGTAGAGTTGAAGAAAACACTAAAATTGCAAGAATTTATTGACTTGTAATGACGAGCATTTGCCACCAGATGGCAGTGCAGGAAACATCTCGAAGAAGAGATGTGGGGGGAAAAAAATCTCTGCTTTGAAGAATAACACTTAATGAATAATGAACTGCTCAAGTGTGTCACTTTTCGCTCCGTGTAAATAATATTTTTGAAATAATGCCTCAGTATGTCTGTTTTGGGCAATTCAAACAGCCCAGCCCAATCCCGTAACAGATAAAAGTTTGTATTTCAGGGGAAACGGAGTCCATTCAGCGCTTCCGCCCGCGTGCTGCGCCGAGACAGTGTTGCCAGATTGGTGTAATTCACAACCATATTAAACTAACGTGCACTTAATTTGTGCATGGGAAATAGACTCTGTAATCATAGGTGTCCACTAAAATCTTGTTTTCATCTTCTTTCAAAGGTGTTAGACGACTTTTCAGCCGCGATCATCTCCGAGCCTATGATTCCAATCTGGCAACCCGGGCTCCGATCCCTCCCCGTTCTCCCAGAGTCTCTCCAACAGATGCGCTGCACTCAAATCTGCGGATCCACGAGAAGTCGAGATAAAGCAAGGATCCTGCTGGGTACTGCACCAGAACACACACACACACACAGAGCGAGCGAGAGGGTGGGGAAATCTGTTTTAATTATCAACAGGTCACTGCATGAGTGAGTAACTTCTCAGAAGGATTAGTTATAGAAATGTACAGGTAGTTGAGTTAAGTTCGCTGGATCACGGATCGTTAGTGGTGCGGAGATCTGGAAACTCAAACGGTTTCTCGTGTGAGATCACGGATGGTGGATCCCCTGCGGCTTGAACACATCGCAAACCATACGCTATTGCAACCCGACCCCAAACGCCACGACGGTCTGTCTGTTTTTCCCCATTTCCAGCCGAAGAAGTTGAAAATCTCCGGGATGCTTTGGTTCTAAAGGCGAACTTCTCTCGGATCACTGTTTACAAAATAATCCACTTAGCAACTCCTCTCTCGGCGACACGGAGCACGGCTGGAAAATGTCGCATCCTCCTGCCAAGTTTAAAAAGGATAAAGAGATCATCACGGAGTACGAGAGTCAAGTCAAAGGTAAGGGATGGGGAAAAGTTACAGGATTGGGATCACAGAATTGGATATATTGTGTAGCATAGATAGATATATCTCTTTAGCTCGGCTAGCACAGGACAAAAAGAAAGTAATTGTTATTATGTGTAGAAATCATAAACTTAAATCTGGAATAAACTGTGTCGATTTATTATGAGCAAAAATAGTTTGGACCACCTTGCGATTTCTAGGCGTCAAATTAGGGATTTGCTCATTTGAATAATTCCCGTCATGCTTAGCAGGGATCTTAGTTACTACATAGTTTTCTGTCCTGTTAAAATAAAAGTTGTTTTTTTTTTTCAGTTTAAGACTGATTTGTGTAGGCATTTTCGCTCATGTTTTTAAGCCGTGTTGTGTTATTTTTGTTATATGTGATGTTCCTCACCGTTTGGGTGTATGCAGTATGTGGATGGAGTGACTTGAGTGTTGTTATTTCTCGTTTGTTATAATATTTCATTATTTTCATTTTTATTTATTTATTTATTTATTTTTATTATATTTTTTTTTACCTTTTATACTTCCACGAGTGTGATTTAGTCAGGTGCTTTCCTGTAAATTCACAGTAATCCTGTGTATTTTGCCAGTATTGATTTTTTTGTCTCAGTAGAATTATTGCAAGTTGTTAAAACTTCAAGTAGTCATCCTTCCTTCTGGTTTCTCCTGTAGCTGGGGAAAGAAGCAGCTGCTGGCATGGAGTAACTGTAGGGATTTGGCCTTAAACCATGGATGTCATTTATTATTCATGTTTCTATAGAGAGGGGGGGGGGGTTTGTACAGTTTATGAGTTTATGAGTTGTACAGTTAGGAGTTGTTACTCAGCAGTCATATGGCAGGAATGTACCAGTGATGACTAAGACTTTAATGAGTAGTCATGCACAGTTATTCACACACCAGTTCATTAGAGATGCATGGCCAACCACACAATGCTGTGATGTAATGGCACCACTTAGATCAACATGCCTTACTGCACAACTGTAGGGAAGAAACTACTATAATTAACGTTAGGTATTTTTTCCCCTGTATGCCCATTATAGATAAGTGAATAGGCAATAAAAACACAAATTCCCAATAAAATCAGAAGAGTTCTTTTGTTGAGATATGGATTCTTTAAAATGCCTGATTTCTAAAAGTTGTGTTTATGTGATTTTGATTTGGAAGAATCAGCAGGAACGTGCTTGAGCTAATGTACAGTAATCCAACAGAAAACAATCGCAAGTAATATTTGCGTTATTTTATAACCGGTTAAGGTTATCTCAGGTGTATTGGCGCATCCACTGAGCCTTTTGGTCCAAATAGGTTCGAGATGGAGTTGACTGTAATGTTAGGCTTAAAGTAGCCATTTTATTCCCATATTAGCACTGGACATACAACATAATGGTAGGTGAATTATAATTTGTGAGTACAACCCATTTTCGAACATTACACCATTATACCTGGGTAACAATTATGTTTAAATTAGTCAGAAAATAACCAGACAGAAACCAACATCCTGACAGCTAAAATTTGAAAGAAAGAATCTATAAAGGTATTATGTGAAGCATGAAACATGACACTGCATGTTGTTGTTGTCAGAAAATAATCAACAATGGCTTGATAGAGTTTGTGTTACAACCTTGAATTGATTATTGTCCTATAACAGCACTTCCCAAATTGTTTTATTTCTCTTGTACAACAAAGCTTGCAATTTTTCACTTATTAATGAATGGCACATTGTACTTTTTATATACTGTTTATAGTTATTTTTAATGTTTTGGAAAATCCATAAGACACGCTAGTTACAGTTATTACTTGCATTGTAGTAGCTATAAACAGTCATTCCCTAACCAGCATCACTCTTTTCTCTCTCTTGGGGTGTACTCACACTAAGCCCAGTTGCCTTGTACTGTGCCCTAGCACGATTGGCCCCCTCTCCCTCCCCCGCTGGCCTGCACCTATGTCATTACGATGCGATTTTTTTGTTTTGAACAAAGCGCTCTTGCATAGCACAATTTCCAGAGTCCATCATTGTAATGTTACTTACGTTGTGGCTTATTTGGAGTCATTTGGGGTGCAGTGACGCATGGTCCTCCAACATGCCTAATAGTGATCCATTATAAACCCAAATATTCTCAAATGGAACAGTCATGTCATTGACGTCATGTTTCGAGTTACAAGTCCAAATGAACCGTGTCTGAGACCATCACTTATGTAGTGAACACACTAGTGAAACGAGCTGGACTTTGGGGGTCAAACATGCTTGGGGATGGTACAGAGTGCCTAGTGTGAGTACACCCTTAATGATAATCAGGAATTTAAAAAAGTAGCTGGTCATGCTACAGAAACCAGAAAGCTAACGGTCCTCTGTCCTGAAGACTTTCCCGTAGCAGAGAACATACTGTTACAATGTTACATGTTACAAACACTAACACTCAAGACTCCTTTTTTATAAATGTTAAATAAACATCTACTTACATAAAACGTCACTATATCAAATATTATACATTTTAAATGTATATTTAATTTAATTGTGGAATAATTTAAAGTACAATCTGACCCTTGCCATGATGTTACCTGACAAGATAGCAGTGTTTCAGGGCATTCAAGACCAAACCATGTGATGTGCGCCAAGTTTGATGTTCATGCTTGAATTTCCCTTTTACCCTGCTAAAAAACTGTGAGGCATTTTGTTTCAGAGTTTGGATTGAGGGTTGATTGCGTTCTAAAAGAAGCTCTATGTTTTGTTTGATTGTGTTTGAATAATTAACGATTTGCATTTGATTTGCATCACTCCCTTTTTTTTCCCCCGACGACTTTCGACTGTGCGGTCATCTTTACATTGCAAATAATCTCTAACTCGTGTCCAATAGCTCAGATTTGGTTTGTTTACCTGGTGTCACCATGTGGTTATTCTCATAATGTGCTGGCACAGAGACTTGATGGTGTGTGTGTCAGTAACAATGTGGTAATAAGTATGATAAGAGTGATCCAGCAATTTGGGGGCAGCCAAGGCGATGATCGGAATGCATCTTTATCAGCTTATGTCCGGCGAGTCATGACCAGAGCTGTGGTGTTTGGATCCCAGCCTCTTGGCATTGTTACCATAATCCTGACTTAAGCTCAAGCTGCTTGCTCTTTCTCCTGATCAACTTGGTGCTGGGGTTGTGTGTTGGACGTGTTGTCTGAGATGAACATCCCAGGTTGCCTCTTTATAGTGAATGGGAACTCATGTGCTCACTGCCTCAGATATATCATGCCATTCCTGTTGGTCATGTAGGCTTTCCCAGAACTGTCTACTTATAGTGAATTTATAACAGTAATTTTCAGTAGCAGGAAATGCCCTGTTTTCATGTTGCCCATTGCATCAACATACACTTCCTATTTCTCTCAATTCAGCCAATTTAAAAAGTAAAATTGACCTGTTGTTGGTGCCTTAGTCCTCTATCCCATGCATGGACACTCATAGTGTGGTATGAACAGCACACCTAGCACACTGAAGGTGATGTTGGTGTGTAGTGACCTCCAGGGTAGTAAGGGACATTCATGTATGACAGGTCTCTTGGAGGATTTCAGTCTGGCTCACAGAGCTGTTTGAACATCCAAATGTCCTGCCTCATCAGCACACAGCCGTTATCAATCACACGCACACAGTACATGACTACAACAGGGAGGAAAAACACTGTAGGTATATGTCCTTGTCACTGCTTGCTGACAGCTATTGAAAGTGTCAGGGGAGCTGACGCGACAGATCGCAAAATTCAGATGGTATAAATGCAGTTCTTCTCCATGTATTAGGTCTGTCAAACACACAACTGTGTGCAAGTTTTATTACAGTAAAAATTCTACTTTATTACACCACACTAACCATGTTTTTATCCTATCCTAATAGTTAACCAAATATTAATATTTGCAGAAAGCACATTCCTAGAAGATATATGGCATTTTCGGTCTTGGTCAATGCTCAACATCAGATCTGCAAACAAAGTGCCTTGGAGATGGAGAAGGTTAAATACTGATGCCACCAAAGTTCTTCCAAATTATGGGAATGCTCTAACATATATTTATATCTCACTGAAAACTGCATCAGTTCTTAGCTCATTAGATAGGATGTGTTCACGTTTAGTATAGCTTATTCACTCTTCTCTAGAGCAGGTGCAGAAGAAGAGTATGTGATCATGTGGTATCTGGACCAGCTGAGTGATGTGCTATACTCTTGATCTCTCTTGGCCAGGCCATTAGCGTGATGCCATTCCAAAATGTGACTGTGGGTCATGACTCACTAGCTCTCCCATGTGATACCCCCCCACACTGCTGTGTGTTTCTAGATGCTATTGAGAGGTGGGGTTCAGTTCCCCCAGGTTCGCTTTGCCTTCTTGATTAATCTATGCAGGCACTCTTTATTTTTTTATCCCATCACTAATTTCTGTAGAATTAATTGCTGCACTGGAGATACAGGAACTTCAGAATGACCTCATGTATGGAAACGGTTTGCTGGACCGTTTGAGGAATGCCATATACCGTCTGTGGTCTATCGTCCGCTTTAACGTATGACACTAACATCTAAATATGCCATAAGCTGTGACTAATTGCAGTGTAACAGGTCATTTCTGCTCTCAGTTGTTAGCATGAGTCATTGGGTTAGCTACTTCACTCTACAGGGTCGTACAGCTGAGACAGCAGGGTTCACATCATTACGTAAAATCAGCGTATCACATATTTCACAGTCCCATAAAGTCTGCATAGCACCATCTGCGAGGATCTCTGAGGAACACGAGAACACAATGCGGTTTTCGACCCATTCTTTGATTACACACTGCCTTTACGGCTGCTCTGGGATGTGTGAAATACAGGCTAACTGCAAGGCATTGAGTAATGTCAGTGAGAGTTTGTGTGAGAGCCGTGTCACAGAGATAATGGTAATGATAAAGGCTACACATTGATTTCATGTGTGGGTTTTGGAAAAGGAAAAAAAAAACCAAGCATGCATTCATGTTTACTTTTTGTGTTCTTGTCGAAAAGCACGCTCACTGAATGACCGAATCAAACATGAAATCCACTTTAGTCAGTTTGAGTTGCATGTTCTGAAATCTGAAAAAGAAATACCTTTTTTTTTTTTTTTTTTTTTTTTGCTGTTGAGACTGCTGAAAACCTTTTCTGCTCATCAGATATGCCCGGAAATTGGATTTGAATCGCTGTCTAAACATCTTTTACTCTTGATTATATGTTACCTTTGTAGTAGATCCTGCATAGTAAGCATTTCAGTCCACTTTTCCTCATGTCAAACCATTCTCTGCTGACTGAGGCTTGATTAATGTAGTGTCTCTGTCATCTTGCATTACTAACCAATCTCACAATAAGAATACAATGTGTTGATTAAAATGATAGTCTCGTGTATGCTAAACGGCTGCAAATATCCCTTTTATAGTGTTGGAAAATTACAGGAGGGCAGGATGGTGCTACAGCAGGTACTGTTCACAGGTCCAGAGAACGTTTTGCGACATTAAGCGAACTTCACAATATTCAGAGGAGATTGCGATTTTTCAAAATTACAGCAGATTTTCCACAGATTTGGGCCAAGACGCGCCATGTGACATTCAGCCAAAGCCCTCCTCGAATCATGTGCCTCGAACGTGAGTACAGATAAATGGTCTCATTTACCAACAAACATCAATGTGAAATTCATGCAATTGCAATTTCACCAATTAGTAGTTTTCCGCAAAAAAGTACAAAAAACCCGTAAGTTACATCATAATCTTTTGTTTAACAAGCTGCAACAAAATCAACCATTTTTGGCCGCAACAGACACACAAATCCTCCGGGATGCTCTGGTTTCCAATCTCCCAAAAACATGCCAGTAGATGGATTGACTATGCTACATTGCCCCTATATCCGAACATGTGTGTGTGCACATGGTGCCCTGCAATTGACTGGCATCCTGTCCAGGGAGTATTACTGCATTTCACCCAGTGTTCCCGTCATAGACTTTGGAATACCGCAACCCTGATCAGGAAAAAAAACGCTTACTGAAGATGCATGAATGAAAGTAGGCGTTCAGATGCCATTTATTTTAAGTTTAAAGAACACTGAATGTGATTTGCTTATTGGGCAGCTGATATAATTAAAGCTCAGGATGAGCTCTGAATACTCTAGTTCTCAGTAACTCAATTAGAAGCAATTAGGCTGAAATCTCGTCTTGACAGCTGTCCTCATCATTCGCTAGCAGCTCCTGAGTGATCTTCAGGCTCGCTCTCAAACCAGCTAAACAATTCCTACACTTCATCCTGTAGATACTTCAGGTCATGATGTCTTACTGGCA
This sequence comes from Ictalurus furcatus, assembly GCF_023375685.1. Taxonomy (NCBI): domain Eukaryota; kingdom Metazoa; phylum Chordata; class Actinopteri; order Siluriformes; family Ictaluridae; genus Ictalurus; species Ictalurus furcatus. The sequence goes on from NC_071258.1 coordinate 8,005,451, forward strand.
CACACAGCTACCATCTGCTGTTTCCTCTTAGTTCTTATGCCACATTCAAGCGGTCAGTGTGTGTGTGTGTGTGTGTGTGTGTGTGTGTGTGTGTGTGTGTGTGTGTGTGTGTGTGTTCCCTGTTGATGGCATGGTGGAGGGCGTGAAGGTTATTGACGGCACCATCTGTGGCCACTCTCACTCTCTAGTGTTTGATAGACTAAGCTGAGCTCCTGACTGGCCTTTCAGCGCATGCTGAGCTTTTCACCCCAGCCTATTAACACTGCTTCCCTTCCCCACATACCATCCCCACCCCGGACAATGAGGGCCAGTGATGTAGCATGATTGCAGGACACCGACACCAGCTATTGTCTTCAGGCACAAATGGTAATGCTGTTGGATTTAGTTAAAGGAAATGTTTGGCCAAGATTTCAATTTAAACATTTTCCCCAGAATGCCTTGACAAGCCAAGACAACTTCATCAAGTTTGCTCCTGTAGTTTGACACTGTAGCTAGGTTGATGCAGCTAACAAGTAGTTTATCATCAATATAGCATTGTGCAAACTGTATACCTAAATCCTCATATACTTGGCTCAGTATTACCAATTCGGTTAAAACCAAATGCCATGAGTTCAAATCCCAGCACTGCCAAGCTGTCACTGCTGGGCCCTTGATCAAGGCCCTTAAACCCTCAAGTACTCAGTTGTGTAAATGTAAGTTGCTTTGGATAATGGTGCCTGCCAAATTCTGTAAATGTAATATAACTATCTGCAATACTGTTATTTATGTTTAATTCCACTATCCAGGAGAGGATGAGATCCCTTTCAAATCTGCTTCCTCTCTAGGTTTCTTCCTCAAGTTGTCTCAGGGAGTTTCTTACCACTATCACCTCTAGGTTTCTGTAAAGCTGCTTTGTAAAATGTCCGTTGTTAAAAGTGCTAAAATGAATTTAAATTGACTCTAAGCTCTAAATGCAGAGTAATTTGGTTTACCCCCCACCTCTGAAAAACATGTTGGTAGGTGGATTGGCTACTCTAAAATTTCCCTAGGTATGAAAGTGTGTGTGTGTGTGTGTGTGTGTGTGTGTGTGTGTGTGTGTGTGTGTGTGTGTGATGTCCTGTGAAAGACTGTCCAGGATTTATTCCTGTGTTGTTTCTATGATAATTAATTTGGCTGAAATTTGAGTTCACCCCTAAAAGAAACGAGTATGGTTTCCACACATTTACCTTAAACTTGTCAGCATGAACTGTACTATGTATTGTATGACATTTATTTTTAAGCATTAACTTGTTACCCTGTTACACATTATACTGCCAGTCTTATAAGTAAGCTTGTGAGGAAAAGCGCATCATCAGACCCTCCGTTTGAAATTAGAACGGATTCAGTCAGTCGCACTATAATCACTTGACATTTACAAGACTGTACTCGCTGTTTGATATAAATAAGCTGTCAGCTTTGATAATACTGATGTGCTGATTTGTGCTTGAGTGTGAGCAGCGAGAAGCAGTGAGGAGTCAAGACAACACAGAATAGTTGCTTCATTAGGTTTTGTAAACATGCTCTCGCCCCTCTCCCAGCTGTGTTCACGATAAGCAGGTTGTGCTGATCGTTGAGTGTATGTTTCCTAGGCAACCTGTGCTGATTACCCACGGTTGTTTAGAAACAGATGAGAAGCAACCAGAGGTTGCTCGACACTGCACCTGCACTGTTTCTCGTCCACAGGCGTTCGATCAACACACGAGTGCAAGGTTTTCTACTAATATGCCATTCTTTTACTGATATAGCAACTCTTGCACTCAAAAGTGCTACTTTTGAAACCTGGCACAAGCTTTAGGTGCCCTCAGTTCTAAAATGCAATTATTAGTTATTAGTATAGTATTATGAGGTCATATATACAATGCACGGTGATTCAATTTGCACATATGGTAATTTTTTTAATGGGAAAGTTCAGGAAAACTGACTCATGTTGCCTAGTGATTATTAAAACCTTCACCAAGCATCGTAATAACATTTCTTCTCTGGAAGCCAGTCAAGCCTACTATGAGACACAGGGGTAGAGTGCATTATAAGAGCTTTATTTGATCTTTGAAGCCAGACGATGCCTTTTTGTAGATTTATTTCTTCATGACTCGTATTTCCTCTGCTTTCTGTTGTGTTTCTTTTCATAGAAACCTTTACATTTTTTGTTTATTTAGGAAAGGACAACCAGGGGAAATTGTATTAGTTTTTTTTTGTCAGTCCTGCTATTCTTTTCCTAACTTGGGTTAAAATGTAGCAGAAAGCTAGAATGAGAACTGAGCTGAAATATCGATAGGAGTCTGAATAACTGGAAAGTTTTGGGTATTTGTGCAGTGGTTAGGTCTGTTTGCCAAGAAGCATAGATTATCCTGCACTGCCTAGTCCAGACTATGATTCGCCATCAAACCCTGCTCTAATGATGGAGAGGAGGTTAATCTTCATCCCCAGTCACCTTTGACCCTCATCCCTTCCTCCTACCTTGACCTTTTGAACCTTAAAGGGGGCAGGGTGCGTAGGTCCTGTATAATTAATAGCCATGGGGACATCCTTTCAAGACTACCTTTAGAGGACGCCTGGGGCCAATGCATTGAGTGGGAGGGGGAGCTGATCTTTACAACCGAGTGGTCATTGAGATGGCAGCGAAATGCCTTTTCCAATCTTTGACTGTTTTAAGCTTGACTGGTTATCACTGGAGTCAAAGGCTTGGCTTCACATTTTATTTATTTTAGCCATTCAATGCAGACTAGCAGGAGATCTCCCAGGGTTCCTGCCTTTGCCCCCCGGCCCTTGGATCTGCTTTCTGAGGTGACGTGGATGAGTGTTTGCCATGAGTTCTGACCACAATAAAGCCTCCTTTTGTGGTTTGAGGTGAAAGCTACAGTCTTTGGGTGAACCATGCTGCACCCACGCCTCAGGGCAAAACTGTAGCTGGGTTTGGTTTCAGCCATAACTATGTGGGACTCTCCCATATAAAAGCCCATTTGGAGATACAGATCTGTTCCCCCATGCTCATATCCTCAGCCTCCAGCAGTTCAACATATGGAGCTTTTTTTGGAGTCTTTCTTTTGTATAATGAATGGTTTGCATTTTTGTGGCTATTGGATGTGCAGTTCTTGTATGGGCCATTTCTGCATGTGGATGTTGTTAGATGAGAGAAGTTGTCGGTTAACCAGCATTCACATAATTTTCATATTGGAGATACATCATTATAGTTCATGCCCTGTGCGCCTCCATCCCATCGCCTGCTCTGAGCCTATTTAGGCCTCTAGGGTTTGTCATTATAAGAAATCCAAGAACATTTTAAAAGCTGACAACCCACAGGGACGTACAACATAATCATATTTTAAATCTTGTGAGCTTAACACTCTTATTACATCATCTGTCGATTTTCCATATTCTATAGTCATCTGAATCCTGGCATATGCTGTTCCATGCATGCTTTTAATTTTTCCTGTACATTTGTAACGAGTAGCACTTGATACCTATGGAAACTAGGCAGTGCGCTGGAACGGAAAGTAATTTGTTAAAATGTCCACAGGGTCTCATGAGGATAAAACTGTTCCAATTGAACTTCCTCGTTTTCTAGGAAGCAGCTCAAAATTTAGACAGACGGCAATTTTGACTCACTTTAATGTACTAGCACCCCAATTGGCCAGTCTACTGAGTCACCAGTCCATTTCCAGTCCATTTCAGTTTGACTTTATTTTGTATCCAGACCTCAATGCAGAACCCATGAATACTATAAAGGAGTGTAGTGAGACTACTATTCTATAATGCAGTACAGGAAGTGGTCTTAAATCCTTATTTTGGCCTTAACATTTGCCCCCACCCATGAATATCGCCTTGGGCTTTGACAGCTGGGTCAGTGGAAGTCCTGCAGTCATTCATATGTATTATTCATCCCTTACACTGAGTTCTATAAGTACCAGATATGTCTTTCTCTTGTGCATTCAGGAAAAACATCCCCAGAGACATGACGTTACCAAACGACTTTCTTTATTTTTTTGCTGATTTTGCCGTGAAACTTGACACAAAAAGGTGTTTAGGTGATCTGTTGTACCTGCTGCATTCTCTTCACTTTTATCACCTCATATCTTTTCCAGGTTAGACATTTACTTTCTAAAAGGGTCCCAGAAGGCCTGGCTTATTTTCGTAATGGCTTTGCGGAGCTATAACGACAATACCACTTTGAACTGTTATTCAAGGATGGCAGCAAGCACTGAAAATAGACTGTACTTGACACTGTGTTCTGTGCCCAAGTGTTTTGCTCTTATTCAGAACCCGAACGCAGCGACACTCAGTTTAACTGGAGAAGAGGCTCTTCAGTGAGAGAGAGTAGAACAGCTCAGGCTTTGATGCAAGGTTAAGCTAGTCAAACTCTACCAGTATAACCAGATCCTTTTATCGGCACACATCAGAGAAGTGCTGCCTCCTTGGGTGCTTGTCTAAATGATTGTGGTTAATAATGTGCCAATGTGATGATGAATGGTTAACTGGCCTGACAGCACAAGTGTGTAACCACAATGCAAAAGGGCCAGAGAGGATGGATAGCTGGATGGATATGTGTTGATCTTAATTGCCGTTGATGCCCAGTCACGATTCCCAGGGTGTTATAACAAGATATATATACAAATAAAATGCAAGATGTATAAATACAAGATGACCTCTTTCTGTTCCAGCTATAACCCATTTCCAAAACATTTGTCGTATGTGCTAACATGTGCAAACCTGACAGGCTTTTAAGTGTAAAATCCTTATAATTGTCACAGTTATCCGTTAACTAAAATGAGGTAAGCTGACAGGTTTTCTGTGAGGATTTGAAGTCATTCATAAACTTTTATAATCTTCAAGAGTATAAGCCAAGAGTAACCAGTTAGCTAAAACAAGCTAGCCTGACCGATTTCTGTGAGAATTTCAGGTCATTTATCAAAGTTTATAATCTGAATGTTTAATTGTAACCAGCTAGCTAAAATGAGCTAATCTAACAGGATTTCGACATTACGAAGCCTGTTGATTACGATGTTATGAAGACTGTTTCTGTAACACATCCTTTGTTGTGTCTCTTGCAGCTTTGTTTTTTTTTACTTGTTATACTGTATGTTTAGATAGAGTGCTGCAATCAAGTTTAGTGGCTTACCATACACTAAGCTTATTTCATTGAGTTAATAAACTTTATTTGATCATTGGTAAGGCAGGTAGGGCAGGTTTATAAAAGTTTGACATTTTGCACAATATACTATATTTACTTGCACACAATAAATTATGGCTCTGTTTCTGACAGATTCCATTGCAAGATTCCATTCCATTGTTTGATGCTAGACTTCTGGGGAAAAAAAGTAGCAAAAGAACAAAAAAAAAAAGCCCTAAGAAGTTTGAAAACCACACCCACAGAATTTAAGCATTTACGTATTATGTTTTTTGTTTTTTTTGTTTTTTTAACTACGAAGGTAGAAACGAATTCAAACTCCCAACTGATTTCACTCCTTTCTTATTTATAGCGATCAGTAAACCTCCCACCATTACCTGGTTTGATTATGAGGCCTGATTTTCAGTAGGGATGACCTGTGTGTTTGTGTGATAGAAAAGCTAAAAGATTTTGATAACATGAAATGAATTAAGCCCCACCCCCAGTATGGGCTGATGTCACATCTAAGGCCAACCACAAATGCTAGTAATGGAACATTTAATATAGTTTGAAATCAGAAATGATCAAAATAGAACATAATTCAGTTTAAAATCATGCTTTTGTTACATTTTTCATTTTACATTTTTACATTTTTCAAAAAGCTATGTGAATGCATAGATGTGTGTATGTATGTGTATATATAAAAATATGTATGTATATGTGTATATGTATATACGTATGTGTATATGTATATATAATGTATATATAATATACATACATACACACACACACACAAAAGTTATTAATACATATACTACAATTGTACTCACAAATCTATTTGAGCACTGCAGCCTATATGCCTATATGTTTTAGGACAAAGGTCCGTTATTCTGTCAAAACTGGAGCCTCATAATTGTTCCAAGAAGTCTGTGGGAAAGAGGGACAAAGACAACAGAGGCTGTAAATATGCCCTGAGGTGACAGTCCCTCAAAATAAAGCGATGTGGGTTTTCTGTCACTTACAATATATTGCTTTCCACTATAATTACCTGGGAATACGGCCGCTCTGAGGCCTGGCCTTGGCCTGTGCAGATCTTTGATTGGCGGGATTGAGGAGGTGGGGTTATATTAACCCATCCATGGTCTTTGTCCTGTTTCATGTACTTCTGTCTGTGGTTTCAGATTCCATCTGTGAATTCGACACCACCATGGGGGAGAGCATACTCAGTGGGTTTGAAGAGGGAGATGTATCTCAGTAGTCCTGGGAATGGTTTGACACTAGTTTAAACTTTTTGAAAAGATTAGTTGCCCGATAACATGCATAAAAATCTGTCCATCAACGCTCCTGTTTATGTCTTGCTTCTCTGTGAAACTTGCAGGTGTAGCTTTTTCTTCCCTGACTCCTCCAACAGATACAAATAGTCATCGTCACAGATGGAGAAGCCACACTTTCCCTCTGCTGGCTTCCTGTTAGCTATAACTGAAAATAATTGATGTGTTGGAAAGTGTAATGAATCTGCCTAATGGTGCTTTCACATATGAAGTGTTCTGTTTGAATTGAACCCTTGATTTGACTCAACTGCAAGAAGTGAACCAAGCATGTCGTGTATTATGGGTTTTGCAGATGCTAACTGCTAAAGTGACATTTGGACAAACAAACAAAAAATGGAAATAAACATTGGATTCGATACACAAACATTTTTAACTAGTTACTTAGCTAATTATCTAATCATTTATCCAAGTTCTTCGTGTTTGAGTGTATTGATTTCTACTCACACTTGGCAAATGCTTTGTTTACTTTTTTCCCTCACTGTATTTCTGAACGATGAATGAATGGAAGTGTTTTGAGAACTTTTTCCTCTCTACACACCCATCACCGAATGCTTGTTTGATTTTTTGGTTTAATTATGTGCAGTGTGAAACCTGACCAAATATCAAACAAACCAGATATATTGATTTCCCTCTTAATCTATCTCGGTCACAAAAATAGGATTTACAATAGGATTTTAAAATAGGTTACTCTTTACAGGATTTGATTTAAAAAGTACTGACAAACACCTCAGCTTTGAAGGGGGGCATGCTCGTTTAAGGGTTAGCACATTTGCCTCGCACCTCCAGGGTCAGGGTTCGATTCCCACCTCTGCCATGCATGTGTGGAGCTTGCATGTTCTTCTCGTGTTTCGGGGGTTTCCTTAGGGTACTCTGGTTTTCTCCCCCAGTCCAAAGACATGTGTTGTAGGCTGATTGGTATTTCCAAATTGAACATAGTGTGTGAAATTTATTTGTGAATGTGCCCTGCGATGGGTTGGCACCGCGTTCAGGGTGTCCCCCGCCTTGTGCCCTGAGTTTCCTGTGTAGGATAAGCGGTATTGGAAGTGGATGGAATTTATTTTAGTCCTGCATGTTCATTTATAGATGGGGGTGGGTAACACCCGGGGGGGATACCGGTATCATCATTGGTGCTTTTCCCTCTTTCCCCCACGTTTATAAATTGCTTATGAATGCCCGTGCGGCCGTGCGCATTTCACTTTTGCTTTTGAATTGGCGGCAATTTGGGGGCGGCAATTGCTTGAATAGTGGTTCATTATTATTCTTAATGAATGTGTTAAATGAAATCTGACTCCTGCTGATCTGTGCTGCGACTCTGACTCATTCGGCTCATGCTGAATTGAGCAGATGTGTTCAGTTTTTAATTGCAGCGTCCGTTCTCTAACTGAACTAAACGATTTTTATTACTATAAAAAAGCAAAATGACAGTGGGGGCGGTGCCACGGTGGGCAAGTGATTTAATCGGTGTGCAGCGGAACACCGTGTAACACCGACTATTGTAGCAAGCCTATTTTGAATGTATTTATGGTACTACCCAAATTGCTGCTGTAACAAGATAAACTTGCTTAAAAAGTGGTATGAAGTTTAGAAGGAAGTATAATCAAGAGAACACTTTGGCCCAAGGATAGGTATAAGTCTTGGTAAATTAATCTGTTAAATGGGCAGAAAAACTTCCCTAAAATCAACGAAAGAGTACCAAGGTTTAAAAGATCAAGTGAGAGATTGATTCTGTTTATTGCAGTGTGTACATGTGTCCATCTGTAAACTGCCTGTGGCTTATCTTCCAGCTGCTCCTTTGAGATAAGAAGTTCATTCACATTTACTTCAACTCTTTCCCACAAGCTCAGCACTTTACAAACTTTACCAGTAAAATAAGGTGAAGCGTCTTCTGTGTCTTGGCGTTGGAATATCATTTGATTTTGGGTTTGAAGTGGTGAAGGAAATCTAATTTTCTTTAATATAAAAGGACTACTGGCATGCACAGACATGATCTAAAGTTGACTGCTGTTGTGTTCACCAAACCTACAGGTTCCTCTACTGGGACAAAAGCAGCACATGGGAAATCAACATCTTTTCTTCAATGTCTCTGATCCTAATCATTGTTTAAAACAATTCAATTTAAAAATCATGCTGATTCTCATCTGCCTTCCATACTAAGTTATCTTTTTGGCTGCTGTCCCCTTTTTAATCATGCAACCATTCCCCACATCTTTATCCCCGTGAGACAGGAATGACTTCTCTCATCTTACCTTTATGTAATGTCTCTTTATTACTCCTGAATCCCTCTCCCTCAGGCTAACATAGCTGGCAGATACTCTTGCACTGTGGTATGGGGCTGGAATATAAATGATGTCCTGGGTTTCGCCGTATCCTGTTCAAAGAGGGATTTTTTTTTGTGCACATGATCCAGAAAGGGGTGAAGAATGCAGAGATGAGAAATACACCTCAGGAGGGAAATGGATTGTTTTTGGGGAGACTGTCTACTGTAAATGTCCATCTGAACTGGCTAATGGCTTTCATGTGGTCACAAAGAATTTATGTTTCCCCTTGAAGTCTGTAACGATGTAGTAAAGGGTGCGGTTTGAGCTCTTTTTGGCCCACATGTTGTCCTACTGTGAACATACTTGGGGTAAATAGCTGTAGTATGTGACTGCTACCTTGCTTTTGTATTTTGCCTTGATGTTTAGATTTACCACAACATGCTACTGGTCTTTGGCTATTGGTATAATAATATACCAATGAAATAAAGTCTACAAGTGTATGGAAAGCAGCTGGTAACAAAAAGAAATTATGTTACTGTTTTTTTAACTGTTGTGATGGGTGCATTTTGCTGGGTTATAGCTATACTTTAAAATCAATTTTTAAATAAGACCTTCAACTCTTCAGTTCTACACTTTCATTGTATCTTTCTTTCTTTAAACTGTCTGCCAAATGAATAAATACGCATGTAAGAAAAGACATTTTAATAAGTTAATAATATGACATTAGCAGTCAAATGCAAGTCATACCCAAGGCTCTACTGTGGGACTTTAATTCAATTAGATATATAATAAAGGAAGTTTTGAAACATTTGTGTTCATTTATGTTTAAGAATAATACAGGCTTATCACAAATTCAAACCATTCAAACCATGCACACCTATATTTAACAAAGATATATTTTTGATAAACCTGTGTTTTGTTAGCAATTGTTTGATCTCCATGAGAGCAGAATATTTTTGTGAATTTTTAACAAAAAAAAAATATATATATTTACCATGGGTGCCAATATTAGTGGAAGGCACTGTAGCTAGCTATAGGAAACTTGCCAGATGAAAACCTTTTAAATGCTGTAAGAATGTACTAGTGCCAGATTGCATTAAAAATATAAAACATGCAGTCTGGCAATTACAGAAGCTACTGAGGTTTCATAAGTAGTAACAGTATCTTATTTTTGCATTATTTTACCTTTTTGAATCATTGTTTGCCTCAGCCCTGAATATTCCATTGCCTGACAGGAGGATATGATATGCTTGAAGTACGCATTCTGCACTATGAGTAAAATTACTGCAGTGATTTGTCAAGATGTTTGTCAAACATCTGCTTCCTCTGGCAAACACATCTTTGCTATCCAAATGCAAAAACCCTGCCAGATATGATGATTAAACTGAAAGTTCGGGTAATATTACGCAACACACAGTGTCCTCTGTAATGACCAGTGAGCTTCAGTGCAGGAAGATGTTGTTGAGGACCAGAGCTGCTGAATTAGAGGGTTGTGGGAATCTGGAAAAAGCTCAATAGTATTAAAATCCAATTAGCATAATGGCTGGATATTTTGTTGCTTATTTCTCATGCTCAGTTGCTGGGAGTAAAACCATGCATAATGTCTATGAAATTGTTATTTTCTGGATTTATGTTTTGTTGTTTGCTTCCGCCATTCTTTGGTTGACTGACTTGTGTGTGTGTGTGTGTATCGATTCTGTTTCGATCGACAGTTTTGTTGTGTTTAGTTCTATTCTGTCTAGCTAAATTTCCATGGTCTTTTTGCAAGTAACTCAAGCAGTAACTTTTCTGTTCTCAGCTCATTTCCAATAAAAAAATAGCCATTTAAAAAAAAAAAAAAAAGGCTTTGTGTAATGACTCCACTACCCACAGCAGCTTGCTGTCTCATAAGTTTAGCTTTGATTGTAAAAATAAAAGTCATGCTCGATACACCGTCAAGACTTTCCTGTCAAGACCCAACAACTTTCCCTCATTACCTGATGCAGATAACAAAAACATAACAGTGAGAGTGGCACATGATAAATGGTGCTACATTTCATATATTGACACACGTTTATCCACGAGCTAAGCTTGATTAAACTGAGAACAAAATATGGAAATTTTACAGAGAAATTACTTTCCAATTGCCTACATTTGCAAACATTTCAGATCCATAATTCTTTACAAATCATTTGGATGGAAACCTTTCTACCGATGTCAAACTGCTTGGCCCCATGGCACCAAAACAGCTCCAAACCACAGCACACTTACAACCTTATTTCTTAGTTTGGATGAGGTCATTATGTTTAAAATACAGTGTTTTGACTTACTAATTTAAGCTAGAAAGTGCTATTTTTGACTAAACAGTTTACAGAACTAGTTGTAGTCTAGACTTTTGTACAGTAGCTGAGCGACAGTAGACTGATGAAGCCAAACACTTTAGAGACTTTTTCTGATTTCCTTAGACATCTTCTTTGATCAAAGCATGGCAGGAATTCACAAAATTGTGTTGTGAATACCAGACTTTAATTTTTATTTTTTTTAAATTAGCCAGAGTCTTCACTATTAAAGTAGATCAGGACCACCCAAATCGCCTCCTGCGTGTTATCTCCAGGCTTTTCTTATCCTCTTGACTAAACAGATAATCCTTGAAGTGTACATAAATTTAACTGACAAAGTCATTTAGTGTTTGATCATTTTGTTCAATAATTATAATGTAGAAAATCTATATAATTATAGAATTTTATGCTTTATATGTTATACTGCAGATATTAATATCTGATCATGTTTTAGGTCAAATTTATACAGAATTTGAATTACAAAATTAAGGGATTCAAATCTTTCCAGGATCTCTGTATGCTGTCTATATAGATGTACTACAAGTGTGTGACTTGTTACATGTCTGGCTGAAAACACTGAATGTTGCAGTGCATCTAATATATGATTAGACTTGTGGTTCAGTCTGTCAAAAGTTACCCTGTGAAAAGCTACTAAACTGTGTGCTCAGATTTTTCTGAGCTTCATTGAGCCTATTATTCATAATGTGGCAGTTTTTCTCACAATTAGTTCATGTCTTTTTGTAGTGTGAACGTTAAGGGCTGTTGGTTTGTGTTGAGCCAGGCACTGGTGGTTCAGTGACTATCAGAGCATGTCCATGAAGGCCTGGACAGCAGGGGGACAAAGAGCAAGAAACTGCTGATCCACTGTCAATCCACAACCGTGTGCTTTGGAGCCTTCAGTGATCCAGATGAAGGGGATTGAACACTTTTCAGTTTGTTCTGGGTTAGGACATGATGGTTTTTGTTGATCAAGACAGATAATTTTAGTAGGGCGCACGGTGGCTTAGTGATTAACATGTTTGTCTCGCAATTCTGGGGGTTGGGGGCTCAGTCTCCCGTCTGTTCTCCCCGTGCTTCAGGGGTTTTCTCCACCAGTCCAAAGACATGTTTTATAGGTTGATTGGCATCTCTAAATTGTCTGTGGTGTGTGAACGTATATGCGATTGTGCCCTGTGATGGGTTGGCACCCCATTCAGAGTGTCCCCCAGCCTTGTGCCCCGAGTTCCCTGGGATAGGCTCCAGGCTCCCTGTGAACCTGTCTAGGATAAACGGTATGGAAAATAAATGGAATTTATTTTAGTCCTGCATGTTCATTTTTAGAGAAAAATAGACATGGAATGTAGTTTAAGAAGGGGATGGAGGAGAAAAGGTAAGATATGAGGAGATAAAGAATATTCTTATATACTGTGTACATAGAGATCTGGGAAACATAGTCAGATGTAGCTACTGCTGCATTCTGGAAAACGTCCGAAAATGATGAACGATCTGGGTTTAACTGAAATCTAGTTTTGCTGCCCATAATAAACTTTGAGATCTCTACATTAAGGAAAAAAAGGCGTTTTACCAAAACAATGTAGATGTTTTTATTTAGACTACTTTCTAACCTTGGATTTGCTGTCTGCCTGCAAAGATTGTGGTGTCTATCTTTAACCAACACTGAGGTAAATGCAGTCAGTCAGCCTAAAATGACTAAAACCCTGCTACTTGGGTGTGCATTTCTCATAATTTGATTTGGTTTGAATAGTTACATTGAAATTGTCTTCCTTTTAACTTTTGAAGTTAACCAAATTTTAAAATGCTAGAACTTTTACTTCTGGTTGAGACACATGCTATTTCAGTTCAGGACAATCTGTAGCTTTCAGAAATGTGAACGCCACACATGGAAAATAGAAACTGAAAAAATTTGAGAAATCATATGGGTCCATTCTTTTAGTTATGACTAGTCATGAGACCTTCCCATATATGACTTAAATATGAATAATCCTTTTGTCACTTCCAGAAGAAGATGACCAGGTGTTGATAAGCTGTGGAGATATATTCTGTTGAAAAATATAGCTAACATTTACACACACATACAGGTGTGTGTAAAAAGGCTGTCGTGTGTGTGTGTGGGCAATTCTTTGAAGAGTCTTAGTACTGCACAGGTGTAAGTATATTGGAAAGTAAGTGTGTGTGTGTGTGTGTGTGTGTGTGTGTGTGTGTGTGTGTGTGTGTGGAAGAGCATATAGAATAATAAAACTATGCAGGTGTGTGTCTGAAGGCCCTACTAGTTCTCACCCAGATCCCTCCGGCAATGAACGTTGGGGATTTCTGAAACCATTCCTCACTTCAGACCTGTGCTCTGGAGCTTTGGAGCAGTTAAGTGGAATCATTGAAGTGGTGTGGTTTTGAAGAGCTTCCTTTATGCTGTCCAATTCAGAACATCCTTTTGATCCTCAAGTATGGATGGGTGCATGATTTTAAGAATGGAAGTATATGTTGGGATTTGTTTATGGTGTGTTCTGGATGGCTAAATACTAGGGGAGAAAAAATACCTAATTGCAGGAGATCCATCAGCTATTCACTTACAATATAGTTTACCACATAACATGAGCCCGAATGTCCCACAGGGGAGGAAAGATGTGGGAAAGCAGTCTCATATTGCCGTAACTTGTCTTAGCAGGTTCAGTTCTCGATCTGGCTATAGTTGAGACATGTTCCTGGGGCTGAAATGTGATCTGTAACCCTCTGTTAGCACTGTCCACACTGACATCATCCCCCAAACAAAAGTAAAGTGCACAGTGTTGTCATGAGCAAACAGCACACACAAAAAAGGGTGGTTTTTTTTTTTTTGCTTTTCTTTTTGTTGTGAGGCACATGACCCCTCAATTCTGCAACACATAATTTTTTGAGCAATGTGTAGCGTTTCAGCTGTCTCAAGGCACCTATAAAAATGTATAATGAACTTCTCCTGAATCGATTAATTGAAACCATTTTCAGCAATTTATTGAACACTATCCAGCCTTGTCACAGTGCCTTGTATAACAATTGGGTGGCACAGAGTGGTGAAACAACAATTTAGTTTTATTTGTGAATTATTTACAAATTAAAAAAAAAAATTTTAAGTTGATTTGCATAAATATCAAATCCTGTTGCTGTGAAACTTATTTAGTTTGGTGGTGGTTCAAAGCCAAGAACCTGAATGTGTTAGAAGGGCCCAGTAAAAGCCCAAACGCCTCAGTCTGACACTTGAAAATTGCTGTTCTTCAATGGTTTCCATCCAATCTGACCGAGCTTGGGCAATTTTGCCAAGATGTATAGGCAAACATCAGGATCCAGATGTTTAAAGTGAATAGTGACATATCACAGAAGATATGCAGCTATACTTAGTTATGTAAAGGTGGTTCTAACAAGTATTGGCCCAGGGTGAATACTTATACAAACAACAGATTTCTTCTTTTTTTGGTTTTGTTTAATTAACTATTGTCACCATAAAGCAATATTTTGAACCTTAATATTTTATATATATTGTGTAAATGTAA